>NW_015552566.1:1417002-1433997 GCF_001515605.1 Sinocyclocheilus anshuiensis
TATATAATTATTATTAATATATATATATATATATATATATATATAATCATGTCATTTGTCTCTAACCGTGCCACACCCAGTTTTCCCTCTGCCTGTGTGTGCTGTTAGACTCTTTGTTGTCTGGTCTATAGATATTTTAATTATTTTTATCCATCTTGATTTTGATCTTGATTTAAGAGTATATGTGAACAATGTGTCTCGCTGAAACGGCATTTCCATATTGGGCTCCCTGTTTCCTCACGGCTGTGGATCCTTCTACCATCACAATGCCAGGAAGAGTTTGGACAGCAGAGTGGCGTCTCTGACAGCCTTCTTTGTCTTCACTATCAATGAATATCTTCCGCTCACCACAGTCTTGCTGACTCCTCAGCAGCTCAAAATGTGTTGAAAACAGAGATGGAGGCTTCCTTCAAACTGACATATTCCTTCCTTATTTGAGTAGAAAGCATTTGTAAAATTATTCTTTGTGAATGTGTGCACATTGTATTTGAGCTGTAAATTATTTATTTTTTTCCTGGCATGTTTTATTGAAATGGCAGTTTTTTTTTTTTTTGCTTCAGTCATTTCCATGGAGTAATATTATTATTCCTATTTTTTTAATTATACATTTCTTCCTAGATATTTTGTTAATATATTTAAATGTATTAACTATTAATAATAATGATATATAATAATGTCTTGCATAATAATATTTAATATTATTAATATTTTATCGTCTTTCTTGAAAGTATATATACTTTTCTAATATTAATATTATTAGTAGTACATAATTCATTATAAAATCTCACCCTTTACAAGTAGATATATCTAAATAATTGAACACTAATGCTTTCTTTCAGGTTTTCCTGTTTTCTGTTTTGGTTGATTGATCCAGTCATGCTAATCCAACAAACTACTTTCATAAATGTCTTTTTAAGGACACACCTTTGGGCCAGTACTGAAATGTATTAATCAATTTGCATATCAGTCTTTTTTTACCCACACCTTCTTCTTTATCAAGCCTGATTCTCTGTGTATGCTTTGTTTACACAGTTTAGCAGTTTTCCATGAGTAGCTGTTTTGTCTACTATAACGAAATTCCAGTGTAGCGGTGTCTGAATACGTGCTCAGACACACATGTTCTTTTAATTGTGTCAAAAGCACTTACCACAGCTCTTTTCTTAATCCACAATCATAAAGCCTGGTTATCAAGAGAACTAATTAGGCATTTCTTTGTTTTTCAGAAACCGAGCGCTAGCTGATTACCTTCGTTCCAATGGATATGAAGAGGCATATTCAGTTTTCAAAAAGGAGGCGGAATTAGACATGGTGAGTGTGGGAACCCCCCTCCATTTAAACCCCAGTCAAACCAATATTTCTTAATTTGAAATATTCCCCGTTTAATTGGCGCCTCTGTGTGAGGTTGTGACTGACGGCGCACGTGCTGAATTAAGGCAGCGCAGAGATAATTATGATGTGTGGCAGATGTAAAACCCGACACTCCCTGTTGTCTCAGCGATGGTTCAAACTGATAAAGGGACATCCTAAATAGTGTCTTTCCATTATCACAGGGTAGACCAGGAGAATTACTCAAATTCAGCAGAAAATACCTCGCTGTAATATGCCGTCTGGAAATGTGAGAGCTCTTGGCACACGCAGAAGCTCTTGTTTGAAAACACTCCTGGTTGGAGAGAAGATAAACTGTTTATTTCCTTTGTACAGGGAAGAAAGAGCATGAATTATTGATCAGATTTGTGGACAGAGAGGTGGTCTATGGTGCTAAAAGCTCTCTTTAACCAGAATGCTATTAACATGGCCTCATTTAGCAGAAGAGATTTCATCATCGATCCTTTCAGCTGTTAAGATGTTCTGTGTGGTGGCAGGGTTTGTGACTTTAAGCATAACTGTAGATGAAAAGTGGCTCTCTGAGGGCTGGAGGGAGCTGATGTACTGTCAGATGGCAGTGATTAGAGCCTGGCACGGCTGATGGGACTGGTATTTAGCCATTGGCCAAAACACATAGCAGAGGGTCCAGGCAGATGGTGGATCAGTCCTCTGCAGAGGCTTTAAATGCCCTTCTACCTCAGAGACGCATGACACGACCCCTCCCACTCCACTTCTCATCACACAGACAGCACCTGTTCTGCTGGACACCTCTGATATTATTCCAGAAGAGCCTCTTTCCTCTTATTCTCTTTGTCTGCGGCAGCCTTTTTTCATTACCCATAGATCTGGGAGCTGCGTTATGCTTTTGCATTTTTGATGGTTAGAGAACAGTCTAGTGAAAACCATGTGTACACTTCTTCGTATTGCTTTCTAGGGTTGGGTATCGATTGGGTTTTTTACGATACCGGTTCCAAATCGATACTTTTAAAACTGTACCGGTGCCTGAACCGATACTTCAAAAAAAAAAAAGAGCCACAAAAAAACGATGGATAACATTAAAGAACATTAAAAATATTTAAAATAAATATACATAGCATTCACATGCTCCTCGGATGCTCTCATTTCCTGAGTTGTGCTTCCATTACTCTAAGGCTAATAAATGTATTTCACGATCTGGGTCATTATTTAATACAAAACAATATTTAATACAAAACCACACATAATGTTTCTACTGTATCTGTCAATCACTCTGATATTTAGTTAAAATGAGTGAATTGACTGAGTGCTGTCTGTCACTGTCTTTAATCAGTTTTGTGAATGACTGTATGGTATGCCACATGCACTGTAATATGTTTTATATTAAATATTACATTTTCAAATGAAAATAGCAACATGATCGTTTTATAAAGTATGTGTTCATTTGTGTTAAGGGCTGGATTTTCGCTGGAGGAAACGGCTGTGGTGTGATGAGGGGTGAACGGAGCGAAAACTTTACAGTAGATTGTAGAGCCCGACCGATAGGGTTTTTTGGGGCTGATACCGATATTAGGGAGTAAAAAAAGGCCGATACCAATATATCGGCCGATATTCTTTGTGTATATTATAGTACAGTACCAGTCAAAAGTTTGGACACTTTCCCATTCGTGTGTCCAAACATTTACCCTAAAAAAATTGTTAATTTTTCACAGTGCGGTGTTTGTGTAATTGTAATCTTGGTAAGCTCGCTTTGTCTGCCAGAGATTAACTCATGTGAAGGGATTTACAGGGAATTTACAGTTGCCACTGGGGTGATAGGTGTATGCCTTCTTTTTTGCTTAAGGCTGTATGTAATTCTTGTATTTTTTTTTTTTATGTGGCGTGTTGTGTTTTGTCACCAGAATGAGGAATTGGATAAGAAGTATGCAGGTCTATTGGAAAAGAAATGGACATCAGTCATCAGATTACAGAAAAAGGTTTGTGCATTTCATATTTAATGCAAATCCTATTAAGAACCATGGAGGCAGACTTGACTCATTGACTATTCATGCCCTGAAATGCTAAATTTTAGGGTTAAGAAATGCTGCATTTCAACTACTGCAGCTTTAAATCCAAAATCCAAAAATGTCACTTTCATTCATGTGATTTGATGTGTGTAATGATGAGTCTTACCTATTATGCCTTCTGCTAGGTGATGGAATTAGAATCAAAACTGAATGAGGCAAAAGAAGAGATTACTTTAGGTGGGCCAGTTGGACAGAAGCGAGACCCCAAAGAATGGATTCCCCGTCCTCCTGAGAGATATGCCCTGAGCGGCCACAGGAGTCCTGTCACCAGAGTCATTTTCCATCCTGTTTTCAGCGTCATAGTCTCTGCCTCAGAGGACGCAACAATAAAGGTGAGGTCTTCTGTATATTTTGTAAGTTATCCATCACTCTCATACCCTCCAAAACCGATCTTGCGTTTCTGATAAATTGGTGTGATCAAATCATGATTTACAGTGTGAAAATGGCTCATCAAATTTTGGCTGACCTGCCTTGCTGGCTGAAATAATTACTAGGGCTGGGTAAAAAATATCGATATCTCGATATTAATCGATTCTCTTTTTTATGGAATGATATCGATTCTTAAATCCCAAGAATCGATTAGTGTAGCCAGTTTTCAGTTAATGGACGGAACATTGAACGGCACTTCCCATCCAATAAATCGCAATAAGCATTGTGCTTTGGTGCTTTTAATATGAAACAAAGTCTCAGGTTTCAATTTATGTCCATTGTATTGCATTATTCAAACAATAAATGCCGTTTTGGCGCTGTTTAATGTGAAGTGACCGATCGCTGTAGCGCCTCAGTTCAACAGACGCAGCAGCGCGAGGTGCACGTGAACTGATCATCTCCTTCCACATTAATACCAGTTTCAGCACAAAATAATCATGACTAAACATCTGAAGGTGAGTTAAAAGAGAGAGTACAACTACAATCTGTATCCTGTCTCGTGTAATCGCTCAACCAGTGTTTCAGCCGCGCAAATATGTCAGTATAAAGTCTTGTAAACAATGTCACGTAACGTCACATTTACCTCAGAAACATTCAGTGACCATAAACTCGTTAGTCAGCCAGAAAAATAAACTGTAGAGTGGGGTATTCTGCTAAATATATGCACCATATAACATATTCATTATCATTTTTACTGGTCTTATGTTTAATTTATGTTTGAATAAAACCATACATTTTTTATGACAGCCACCATTTAAATTTTTATATTTAAAAAAAAAAATGAATTGAAGTAGAAATATTATGTAATTGTAACTTTATTATTTTAAAAACTGCATTGTGTAATTTTAGCAGTTGTATGCTATAACTTACAAATCAGTCAATTTTAACCTTCAACATTATAGTAATGTAGTACCAAATGACTCTCATGTATATTTTACAGCATTAGTTGAGAGATTTTTTGTTGTAGGAATGAATAGCCTATCCTTCCCCCGCAGTGTCCCGCAGCCCTGCAACCTTCACCTAATTGTTTCAAATATGAAACAATTATCTGGGGAAATGACTGTTACTACATTTCTATTGCATTCCATGTTGAAGAACTTTGTGTTGTTTCTATTTAAATGTACTTTTAAAGTTTAAATCACATTAAAAGCTTAATTTGTAATTATGAGTGAATGATGATGCATTTATATACCGTCACCGTCACTCACAGCCGCTCGCACGTGTTTTGCGCATGAGCCGCACGCAGCCCAAAATTAAACGACTTAATCGACCATGATAGCTTTAATCGATTGCATCTCTCATCGGCAATTAATCAATCATCGATTAATCGTTGACATCCCTAATCCAAAATAATCGATATTGAGTCGAATCGAATCAAAAGCTTGTGAATGAGAATCGAATCAAATCATGAAATTTGTGTCAAAACCCAGCCCTAATAATTATAGTGTATTGTTTTGAATGAGCTGTAAATTTGACTGCAGGCAGCCACTGTCCTCTCTTTCTGCTGTTTTGGTCATACAGGGGCTCTTGAGACACACAAAAAACACAAGTCTGCACAAGCAGTGTGACATTTCCATGGTAATAAGCCCTGTTTCTGGTTGCCTGCTATTCATAACCGTGCCCAGCAACCGTACACACAACCTCAGTGATGCTTCCAAAAGGACAGGCACAAATTGAGTCTAAATCGATTTATAGCCACTTATTAAGGTTTTTTTTTTTTTTTTGGTGTTTTTACAGTCAAGAAGAAATGTTTTTATTCTTTAGATCAGCCAAACAATTCAGAGGTATAGTATATGCAAGGTACCCTCTCTTTTATGTTCTGTTTTATTTGGAATCCATCCTACAAAGGGTTCCTTTATTTTTCTGAACGCTTGCTTTTTTCGAGTGATTCATCTACTGCCTCAGTGCCGGCAGCTATGGCCACCAACCTGTCTGTGCCCCCTCCTTCTGTGCCCTAGTTTTGTACTCAGTGCTATTAAACCCTTCCCTAAAACGCCATCTTAACATGGGCATCCCTTAACCAGACAGCTAGAGCTGGTCCAGTTATATTCTGCGCCATTCTCTCCATCCACATATCCAGAACTATTTGTCAGGAAGCCTGAAGCTGTGCAGCCAGATGCTTTTGTCTAACCTCTGCTCAGTGTAATGTAGATGTGGCAAGACCGCTGTAGCAGACCTTTTTTTTTTTTTCTTTTTAACTGGAATATTTTCTTCTTTTTGTTAATCAGCAGTTTGACAGCCACTTGACAAGACAGTTCTGCTTCTGCTTAGCCTGGTTATTGAATCAGCCAAATGGTTTGCAGTTCAGTTTCATGCACAAGTATATTTTTCCAAACTGTGATATTTTATACATGCGCATGAACATATGACATGCACTCAAACATGCAGTCACATTTTTAATCGCCACAATTTGTCTGAAAAGTCAACACTCTAGTCTAAAATAAGCCCGCTTGGTTCATGCAGCACTGCTTAGTTGATTTTCAGCATGCTCTTTTATTTTTACTTTCCCAATGCATTTGAAGCCTGGTTATGTACAGTCTTGGTTCAGGCTCAGAGTTTTAAGGAGTCACGATGTACCGGGATTGTGTTGGTTATCAGCAAATTTAATTTGTTTATCTATTCATTCATTTATCCAAAATAAACCCAAAAATAAATAATAAATTCTGTAATTTTGGTAACCTTCTAACTTGACGGCAAAAGCTAAATCTTTAGTTAATCTTTAAAAATACTAATGATTTAATATAATTTTAATGTAATCTTTAGTAAATCTCAAAATGAATACCCATTTTTATGCTATAAATTATAATGTTGTGAGGCCTAAATTCACTTGGAGCATTCAAAATTAAATATTTAATATTAATTTATTTAGGCAAAATAGCATTTAATTAATTCCAGTATTGTCCTTTTATTGTTATCTGCCATAGTATGAAAATAATTATTGCCTCATTGGTATCAGCCAGAATTTTGGCTTAGGTTTGCTGTGGTCCTAAAATTCTCCTTTTTTTTTTTTTTTTTTTTTTTTGTTAAGGTGAGCAAGTTGATGACCAGGCACATGCAGACAGATCAATGAGGGCAGATATAAGTAGTATACACTCTATATAATAGTATTGCAGTCTCTGCAACATGGGTAAAGCTTACATGCTTTACTAACCCAGGTGTGTCACTTCAGGCTTTTCATGTGCATGTTTTCTGTCAGAACTCGGCTGGTTGGGTTCAGTCTCCCTCTTTGGAAGCAGGAGACAGATAAGCAGGTGGAAGGGCTTCTGTCACCGGCCCCCTGTGCAGCAGTTAGAGCTTATCCCTGTGTGTCTGCCGCCTAGAAACTGCTGAAACCTGATCTTCACATTAAGCCCTGAGGCTGTTTATCATAATGCTGCATCCAGGCGAACAAGCAGATAACATTCGCCTCACTTCACAAAAATGCTTTAATGATAAAGAAAATGATGAAAACGGAATTTCAGGGAAAACATGATGTCAAAATATTCAGCCACAGTTTTCGCTTGGAGTGCAGTAGATACTGTAAGGTTAATATGGGAAGAAATTCTGACAATTCTTTCTTGAGGCAGATAAAGTCTGAATGAAATGTTCAGATTGTATCCAGAGGGCAATCTGGCATGTTTGATGGTTTTTAAAAGCTGGCTGCATGACAAATGTTTCGCTGAATATATAATAGCAGCTACAAGCCCAGACCTGTCTTTTATGCTTTACCTTATCATCATAACAAGCTGCCAAACAATTTAATGGCTTTTTTTGTTTATTGAAGAGATGTTCATCTTGGGCTAAAGCATGTGTTTTGTGTCTGATCCAGGTATGGGACTATGAAACGGGTGACTTTGAGCGGACCCTCAAGGGCCACACAGACTCGGTGCAGGACATTTCCTTTGACCATACTGGAAAGCTGCTGGCCTCCTGTTCAGCGGACATGACCATTAAGCTCTGGGACTTCCAGGGCTTCGAGTGTATCAGGACCATGCACGGTGAGCATGGTGTCATATGTTGTCATTGGTTCTGGGAACTGTTAGGAGCGGAGGGGCGTCTCAGGGGGGAATAGAGTGTCAGGAGGCAGGTGTTGAATGCAGCTCATTAATGTGCCAGCTTGCCAACAAATCCATAAAAGAGATTCTTCCTGTATTAGAAGCCATCCTTTAACACATTTTCTCAAATATTACTGTGCTGTTTATGAAAGTTTTATTTTTTATAATCATAATATTTAAGAACTATAGATACATTATAATTCATGGACCCTTTTCACAGACTTTGATGTGTTTTAAACAGTCATCAGCATTGTAAATCCTGAAAAGTTTTTTTAATTTAAATTACAAGTATTTAAAACAAATATATTGTAGATTTATGATACTGTACTTTGTATTGTATTACCTTTGCATCAGATTATAAAAAAATGTGAGGCATTATCTAATACAGCAGCTATGGGAATGACAGTAAATTTGACATTGTTCTCTCTTCTGACTGCTGTTATCAGTCTCTCTCTATTTTTTCCTCTTTTTGAAAGTTGTGAAAATAGTATTGTGGTGTTTTTCTTTTGCGATTTAACCAAATGAGAATGCAAAAAATATATTTGAGTTAGTCTCCCATTCACTTTGATATAAGTTTAACCAACTATGATGACTTCCACTTCTGAGAAACCCAGAAATGTGAATAAGAGGAGAAAGGCTCCATTATGTAATTTATAAAAATATATTTAATATACTGTAATACTATATTACATTTTCTTAAAATTAAGATATATTTTTAGAGCATTTTAACTTTTTTTTTCCCCTTACTCTACGAAAGTGAGATCCTGTTCTTGCTCTCAGAATGTGTTCCTTAGGATGTGCCCATGTTTAAAATTCTAATTGCTTGGTACATTTTAATATGAAATGTGAGCCTTGAGGCTTTTCTAGTGGGAGATCACACCACAAGTGAATTTGCATTTTGTCTTACGGGTTGTGTATTATGTCAACATGTCTTCCCCTGTGTTAGATGGATAGTTAACACTTTAAGTGTCATGAAACCCCCATTTCAGCTCGGGTCAGATCTCACCACAGGTTTGGAAAAGCACAAAAACAGTCGGTGTGAAAAGAAGGGGGATGGGGCCATAACTCTCATCCAGCCACTTTCCACATTCTACTAATTATGAAGTTCAAACCGTATCAAAACCTCACTAATGCACATGGCAATTCACAGTTTCATGCGAAAAATGCACAAAAATTTTATCAGACATATCTGTGTTTGCACTGTGCATCAAAATACACGTGCTTTTGCAATGATTCGGGACAGTAATGATGGATAGTGTCCCCTGTGTTGATTTTGAACTTTGAACTTTTGAAATTCATAAAAAATATATTTTCATGTTTCATGACAAAAATGAATCAAGTGTTCTCAGAGTTTTCCTCAAGTCATTTGTAATCCATATCAAAAATGTGTAAATCCTGAGTGGTGATAATCCAAATAACGCGTGCGCCAGCTTGTAATATCCACAAATCCAAAGGCTCGTAATTTACACCCATCACTAAAGCTGGCATGTTGCCCTGAGACTAGGGTAGACTGTTCTAGCACAGATTTGAAGAGGTGGCAAAGGGACCCCCCTTCCCTCTGTTTGCAAGTCCCCTTCTGCTCGCTCTCTCTCTCTCTCTCGCCCGTCTCGCTTCGTGGGTCGGCTGCTTTAGCGGAAGATTAGGAGATTTGGACAGCAGTTTAATTATCCTCTTCGAGACGAGATAACATTTTATGGTTCTCCCCCCATATTTAAGACTGCTTTTTCTAGGCTACTTAGTTTCATCATCTATTCAAGAGCTTAAAAATGGTGTCCTATGTAATTAGCTCATCTCTTTGCCCGCACACTGTGAGAACAAAGCAGCCCAAGGCAAATTAGCAGCATCTTATTCTCCATTAAATTGTTCAATATGTTTTAAAGCTTAACCACTCATTGTAAAATGCTAATGTGCATGACTGTTTGATGTGTATGGTAGAAATGTGTACATTATGTGCTGAATCGAAAAATGAATTCAGTGTATCCATCTCAGACATTGTTGGTTCTTCTTTGGATGACAATTTCAGGACAGTCTGGAATATTTTACACTTAATTCTTTACTTTATTTTTTTTCAGGGCATGACCATAATGTTTCATCTGTAGCAATTATGCCCAATGGAGATCACATAGTTTCTGCCTCAAGGGATAAAACCATTAAAATGTGGGAGGTGGCCACTGGGTAAGTCATTGAGCAAGGTTTCTCAAAATGTGCATATTGGTTAAAAGGTCTTGGCTGCCGAAACAAAGGTTGTTGATCTTAGATTAATGTTCATAACCATAGTCTGCTCCAACAAAGCAGTCCTTTTAGTTACTGTATTGAGTTTCTTCAGCTGAAAAGCACCTGTGTAAATGTTGAACAAAAAACAAAGTGAAATTCTGCTCTCAAAGCATTTGTTCATGTTGTAATCAAATAGGGTAAACCTCTTATGTGACTTGCAGACACATCTGAGATGTGAACTTGCAAATGCTATTTTATACTAGAAATGTCAATGTCTAAATGTGGTGAAATCTGTGTTTGTTGGCATTGCTAAACAGGTACTGTGTCAAGACATTCACCGGCCACAGAGAGTGGGTGCGCATGGTGCGCCCCAACCAAGACGGGACCCTGATCGCTAGTAGTTCTAATGACCAGACGGTGCGCGTTTGGGTGGTGGCCACAAAAGAATGCAAGGCGGAGCTGCGTGAGCATGAGCATGTTGTGGAGTGCATTTCTTGGGCCCCTGAAAGCGCCCATCCCACCATCCTAGAGGCGACTGGCTCAGAGGTGAGAGCACAGAGTGAAAATAGCATTTGTAATGGCAAATATGCAACAGTTTTTTATTTTCAGTAATTGTTGATGCTTTCTGAAACTGCTTACATTAACAGTTCTTTTCAATGAACCCACTACACTATTGCCAATAGTCAATGGACCTTTATTTGCCCACAAAACTGTGCCTTAATGCCAAATTTTAATATTGATTATTGTAAATGAAAATCATACCTGGGGTTATACTTTTACTGTTGTACTTTTTTCGTCCACCACTGGTAATTAGCAATGGTAACATGTAATATGCGCAAAAGGAATACAGTAAAATACCAGGTAAAAATAATTTCTAAAAGAAGTCTACACAGAGGTCATAAGAAACCAGCTTTTAGATGTTATTACAGGTCAACCCATTTTTCCCCACTTCTTTTAACCTTGCATTTAAAAAAAAGGTTTGAATCACTGGATCTTTGTTTGTGTAAATAATCAGTGTATTGTCTTTTGTCCAGCTATTTGGAAATTTTTATTAGTCTCTTCTTTGCTGTGCCCTTTTAACACATTTTGATGGGTCCTTTGATTTTTATCTAAATTTGTCCTGTAAAATGGTTTGAAATGGAGTGTGAAAGGACATAGGTGGTATTGGCTAATGGCCTAAGGTGAAGAAAGTACCATTTAGATTTTTTTTTGCCGGTCTTATGATCAACCGTGTCCTATTTCATCTTTATCTGATGAAGCATTAGCCATTACAGCATGTGGAATACAGCCTTTAACCCTCATAGTAATTACTATTGTTATGTAGAGGAAACTTTCTCCTTAAAAAATAAAAAAATGAACATATTTAGTCAGTCATCTTTGATCTTGTCGAACCTGTTCAGGTGAAATTAAAACAATCTCTTGACAGCCAGTAACACTGTCACAGATGTTAATTACAAAGCCCCGTATGTCATTACAGCAGCTCTGTCTAAAGGTACAAATGTGCCTGAACACACTTGCCTGAGCATGCCAGCCTCTCAGCAAGAGCAATTTTGTTTTTAATGTGTCTGTTCGCACTCCCCCTCAAGCAGAGTTGGCCTTTTATGGAGGGGGAATAATAGATAAGGCCTTGAACGTAATGACCATCCATTCTTCACAGAGCTATCTAAATGCATTATCACCCCAAACACCTCTGCTCTTGTTATATCCCCCTTTTCATTGACTGCACGAGATGTGTAATGGCTCTCAGTACTCTATTTTGAGGTGTGGTATCGAAAGAACAGTAATTCATTAGAGTGCTGTTATGACTAGATGTCTGCACCTCTGCTAGAGTCTCAGCCGCCTCTAATAATGCTGTTTGTAGTGCATCAGTCTTAATAAAGCTGTTTCTGTAACCTTGTTGTGGGTTAAAGACTTGCCCATACACTATTGCATTCTTCTAGGAAGAAACATAAATATTTATCTATAAACACACTTGCTATGTGTGAGATGTTATTTATCAGTGTTGGGGAAGCTGCTTTAATATTATCTTCTGACACAAAATCAGTGTTTTTAGAATGAATGTTTTCAATGAGATAACAGGATAAGACATAAACTGACACTAAATATAAATAGAATGTAGAAATGCTCCATATTTTTGCTGTTTTTTTTTCTGCCAGGCCAAGAAGAGCGGGAAACCTGGTCCTTTCCTGTTGTCTGGTTCCAGAGACAAGACTATCAAGATGTGGGATGTGAGCACTGGCATGTGCCTTATGACACTGGTGAGTCAGTCTAATAAAATTACTGTGCAGAATTTGACTTTGAGAAGCTTTATGGTTTTGTCTGAATCTGAAACATTTTGATTGGTGTCTTCTTCAGGTTGGCCATGATAACTGGGTGCGTGGGGTTCTTGTGCACCCTGGAGGAACGTTCATAGTGAGCTGTGCTGATGACAAGACTTTGAGGATCTGGGACTACAAAAACAAGCGCTGCATGAAGACCTTGAGTGCCCATGAACATTTTGTTACCTCTCTGGGTAAGCGGTCGTATAAACACTCACTGGTTTCTGAAATGCATATCAGATGTTTTGATGACCAAGTAAGGGTAAAGATGCCTTTTTTTAAGAAGTGTGCAGCACATCCTCACTTCCCCAAAGAGTGATTTCTTAGGTTAAGATCAAGTTTGTTACTCTACAAAAGGTAGTCCTGTCAGCCGTTGGCAGCATATTCAGAGAGGACGGCGCTGAACCCTCCAGTCTTTTAACTGCCCGAGTCCAGATCTTTTCAGTGGATCAAGGCACTGAAGCTCTCTAGAGATACTTGATGTTATTCAGCCAGCTCCCCTGTAGGCTCCTGTGAAGCTTCAAACTTGCTTTTAAAAGCACTTCAGTACACAGCACTCGTCTTCCAGACTATTGATTTGAAATGATGGTTTTAGTGTGAATAGAGAACTGAGTGTTTGTTTGAGGCTTCAGGTCTCTTGACAGTGGTTGAGCTTGTGAATCCTGCTATTTGAAGTGTTTTATGTATGTTTTAAAAGTTGAAATGTGTAATTTCTGTGGCATGAGCATCACCAAATGGAACCGGTACAATTTGGATTTTCAAACAAGATTTTCCCTCCTCTTCCATTGGTCAAATGATCACGTAGCCCCACCCTAAACTCATGCCATTGGCTGAGCAAATGCTGCCATGTTGGACTGATCACAGTTTGAGGAAAAAAATCTTACATTTACACAGTATCTTCACTATATCAATTCACTATATCAACCAATATTTGGCTTTTTTTTTTTATCATTATCAGTTAAGTGATAAATTGCCAGAATTGGGCAGCACTAAGGAAGACATGGCCAGTTCATATTGGTTGATCACTAATCTTTATATAATTTGAGTTCAAGTCTGTGTGCCCAAATTACTGTCTCTCATCTCTCCCCAGATTTCCACAAATCGGCTCCGTATGTCGTCACCGGGAGCGTAGATCAAACAGTAAAAGTGTGGGAGTGTCGCTGATCGTACCTGCAGGACCCTTCACAACACCTCCATGCTCCCCTCCACCCCCCGGATCCCTTCCACTTCCCCTCAGCTTCCTCCTGCTCTTCTGGATGCACTCAAACACCACGGTTATCACCCACCCAGCTCCGGTTCAATAACGTGTCCTTTTATGTAAATTATTCTGGATGTAGATCGAGCTATTAAATGAAAAAAAAAAAAAAAGTATTCTTGCATGGTGAATCCAAAACTGTATACTGTAAATTTACATAATGTTGTCTAGAAGTACCATAGGTTTAACACAGGCTGATCTTTCACTCAGCTTGACCTACCGAAGGCAGAAGCTGACTGGGTTAAATGTAGGGCAGTAAACTGATAATTTAATGACAGTGTCTGATTTATTTTGTCTAATTTGTTTTATTTTTTATTTAGTTTTGTTTTTTTCCACTGTCTTAGTCTGTTTGTGCCTAGCTTGGAGACCTTTCAAGGGGCAAAGGCTACAGAATGAACCTATAATGCTGAGGTGGAGAGTTGAATGATCATCTATGGGGCTTGTTATCGAAGTTATTCTGTAGCTTTGTTGCATCACTTCTGGAGTGTACTTACCATTCTCTTCTTGTGGATTTAGATAACATTTAATGGTTGCATCTAAGAACGTTTCATGTGTTTTGTCTGGAAACCTTTGGGAATAAATCTTTGTTCGCTTGTCATGACGCGTCCTACTGAGAAGTACAATCCCAGAGACATGACTTTACACTGTAAGAGAGAATTGTGCTTAATTATAGGAGTGAATTTATATGAAACTCCTGCATCCAAAAAGCCATGCTGCATAGTGGGCGGCAAGAGTGTTTTTTTTTTTTTTCCTTTTCTTTTCTTTTCTTTTTTGCCCTGAAACAAAGATTTAGTGAAGATTTTGACCTCAGTGGTCAGTTGAGTCTATCTACTCAGGAGCACTTCAAACTTGCAAGCACCGTCACCGTTGCCTCTACGAAGCACTTGATTTGGCCCTCGACGTTTGTTGTTTGCATTCAGATGAAGGCGTCCTGATTCTTCCTTTGTTATTTAATGATCCCGTTGCCCCTATGGCAGTTATGCTGAGATTTGAATTCACAAAAGACATTTGATGCAGAAATCGCAACCCTCAGTTTGGACCTAAGGTGCAATGCATGACAAGGGCTCAAAGTTTCCTCTCATTTGGGGGATGTGCAAAAATCTGTCCTAAAAGAATGGGTGCAAAGATTTCCATGGTGAAAAAATGGAACGATGGGCTACACTCGATACTGTGGGAAGCTCAATCTTATAATAAACCTATGAGTTGTGGAGCTACAAACTAATGATCTGCCTGTTCTCTCTGTGGAGAGTCCTGATGGTGACTCCTATTGTAAAGGGATCTTCATACTGTGGACCATGGCTGAATATCCCTAAAATAACCACAGGTGCTCAAGCCATTACTTTAATGTGACGAGTGGCACATTCTCTGCTATATCTCTTAATAAATGTAGAAATAAATACACAATGGGAAATGATTTGATAAAATCCTACACATGGAGATAAACCATTCCATATCTTTTAAGGAGAAAATATGCCTTTTGACTTTGTGTGAAGACAAAAGAAATTGAATTCAATTGCACATCCCTGCTATTGTTAGATCTTCGGTCACATCGGACTGAAGGTTTTAAGTGATGTAAGGCTTCAAAATGCATAAACTGATATCATTTTAATTCGCCTTTTCATTCCAATGCAATTATATAATAAAGAATTCACTGCTTAACCATGCTATTATCAAGCGATTTCCTGTTGTGTGTGTACTGGATGTACCTACTGCTGCTGAAAATCTGATAGTGACTAGTCTGAGATCTGTCCACATGGCACTGCTGCATGTAACCGTACTGACGATTGAGCTGTCTGGTGGGGAACAATTGGCCGTTTGATGTCCGACCATCCTGGTCAAAGTGACATCTTTTAGAAAATATATACTTAAGTATGTTGCGCCATGATTGGTTAAAGAAGCTAGATGCCCTACCAGATAGGTCAGCTGGCATGCTAACTGTGGGCCGCTCAGTACGTGGTTGTAGAGGTTGATCTGTGTGTGCTTGTATGAAGGAAGATGACGACTTGATTTCGCTATGGGATTGTGGCAGACTGAGCAACCCAAGGGAGAAGTGCCCATCACAAGAAAAAGCACCAATGATGCCTCCTTTAGTTTCTTGATTGAGATGCTCTTGACTGTGTAACGCAGCACAGAAATAGATTCAGATGTACTGGAGCTGTAAACCTAAACCAAAAAAAAAGGATAATTTTGGACAAAAATATTGCTCAATCTCATCATTTGTAATTTAAACGTGTATTTACATTTGTCCAGAGTTTATTACCCTCCATAAGCAGCGCTACTCCCTTACGATTGGCTTTCCTCAAGGCTTTAAAAAAAGGTCTTTCTTGGTTTGACAATGATGGTGTCCTGTTTTTGTGTCCAGAGGAGAAAGTCTGCCGTTCGCAGGTCCCAAGCAATCCCACTGCTGCACACGCTGGATGGGTTCATGTACAGACAGACTTGTGAAGGTCCTGTCTGTAGGTCCATCCTCCAGCCACAGGTCTATCATCAGCTGTTACTTTGTGAATAGATTGGAGGCTTCATACTTCACAGCTTGAATGGGACTGCTTTTTATGGTATCACTGTTCACACAGCCAATTGTTAACAATATATCTGGATGTTATTGTTTGCAACATAATTAAAGAAAAAAATATGAATGTTTTGTCTGTTGGTAGTGATGCTGTATGAATGGAGTCAAACAGGGAAGTGACACTGGTTTCCAGTGGTTCCAGTTCATTACATATTCAGCACTTCAAAACTTGGCTTATAGGTTACAGAACAGGAAAAAAATTAACTTTTGCAACTTATTCAATCATGTAGTTTAATTTTAAATGTGGCTAGAAAAAAATTGTGCAAATTTTGATAATTATACAATCTAAAAATTGATTGGCCATTAAACATAAATAAGCAAAATTATTAACATGTAAAGAAAACAATAACAAATGTGAAAATATAATGCAATAAAGTTCTAAGTAGTTTCAAACTAACTGCAAGAGGTGAATTTTAGGTCACGAGCAATTTTAGTTTGTGGATATAATATGTGACCCTGGAGCACAAAACCAGTCTTAAGTCGCTGGGGTATATTTGTAGCAATAGCCAACAATACATTGTATGGGTCAAAATTATTGATTTTTCTTTTATGCCAAAAATTATTAGGATATGAATTAAAGATGTTCCATGAAGATATTTTGTAAATTTCCTACTGTAAATATATCAAAACATAATTTGATTAGTAATATGCATTGCTAAGAACTTCATTTGGACAACTTTAAAGGCGATTTTCTCAGTATTTAGATTTTTTTTTGCACCCTCAGATTACAGATTTTCAAATAGTTGTACCCTTGACCCTTAATGACTAG
>NW_015552566.1:1434174-1441547 GCF_001515605.1 Sinocyclocheilus anshuiensis
TATCAAAACATAATTTGATTAGTAATATGCATTGCTAAGAACTTCATTTGGACAACTTTAAAGGCGATTTTCTCAGTATTTAGATTTTTTTTTGCACCCTCAGATTCCAGATTTTCAAATAGTTGTATATCTGCCAAATATCGTCCTCTCCGAACACACCATACATCAGTGGAAAGCTCATTTATTCAGCTTTCAGATGATGTATAAATCTCAATTTCATAAAAATCGACCCTTATGACAGGTTTTGTGGTCCAGGGTCACATATTTGCAAGTGGAATTTTTAATTGCCTTACTATAATTTTATTTCGTTTTTCTATAATACATTGTCTGTATTAGTAGTAGTAGTAAATTTAATTTATAAATGGGCAAATATAAAGGAACTATAATCAACACTAAAAAAAAACAACAGCCAGGGGGAAAATGATAATGAATTATATATATAAAGAACTATTACAATAGTAAAAGACATAAAATGAATTTAAATTGCAAAAAAAAAAAAGTATGCTAATGGGGAATCTCGATATAAGCGCAAGATTTTTTTTCTGTCTAATATGAAGTAAGTTATATGATTAAACCGATTCCATGACGCCATATGTGTGCGCCGGCGCAGAATTGTGACTAAAGCAAAGCGGAACCCTGGAACAAACACTTAAACGTTGGGACAACGTGATTTGCCAATGACAGCCGAGAGTGCTGACCACTGAGAAACTACTGAAGTTTTCGTTCATCGGTATTTATCTGTTCTTCCGATCTATCTTTCGAAACAGTAGAGTGTCGCGTGTGCTGTTCGTTACAGATGCATGTTTGCAGTGTGTTGTCTGGTGAATCAGTTAGCTGTTTGGCTAACGTTACTCTCTTAGCATATCTACAGAATTAGTCCTGAACACTTTTTGTCATCATTTATTACATTACACACAGACAATATGTTGTCTGTAAATAGACACAGTCTGCAATAACAGCACATATGTAACGCACTTTAATTCATGCGCATGGAAAACAAGACTTAAAGCAACAGTTCACAAAAATCAAACTTCTGTCGTCATTTACTCACCCTCATGTTTTTCCAAATCTGTATGGCTTTCTTCTGTGTAACAAGATGTTTGGCGCAATATTAGGGACTGACAGCACCTTTTGTCCACACAATGTAAGTGAATCGTGACTGCAGTGGTCATTCTGCCTAATATCACTATTTGAATACGTTCATACATGTTTGGAGCAATGCGAGGGTGAATACATAATCACATGATTTTAATTTGGGTGTTAACTAGCCCTTTGAAACGGTTTATGACACTTTGATTGCTGTTTGGGCTGTCATGTGCAATCTGTTTTGTTGCAGAAAGAATGGCGCTGAATAAATCCATGCATCCTCGAAACCGTTATAAGGACAAACCTCCGGACTTTGTGTATCTGGCCTCTAAACACCCTGAATTCCAGAAGCACGTGCAGACCACACTGACCGGCAGAGTGATGTAAGTCATGTTGTGTTTGAGCATTTTTAACGCGTCATATGACTTTGCTAGAGGTAAGATATAAAAGTGTTGTTTTGTTCTAGCATTGTGAAAGGAAAAAAAGACTGATCTGTCTCAAAAGACAATATTTTTTTTATCTGTGATCTGCACATATTTGCCTTTGAGTACAATGGGATATTAATTTAGAGATCTCAGACCAAACAACCACTCTTAGTATTAGAGAATATTTGTTTAGATTTTATATTTTTTAATGTTTTTGAAAGAAGTCACCAAAACTGCAATTATTTGATCAGAAACACAGTTAAAACAGTAATATTGTGAGATATTATTACAATTTAAAATGTCTGTTTTCTATTTTTAGACATTTTAAAATGCAATTTATTCCTGTTATGGCAAAGCTGAATTTTCAACATCATTACTTTTGTCTTCAGTGTCACATGATCCTACAGAAATCATTCCAATATGCTGATTTGCTGCTCAAGAAACATTTCTTATTATTATAAATGTTGAAAACAGTTGTGCTGCGTAATAGGTTTGTGGAATGCTTGAAACATTTAACGTTTTTCTCAGGATTCTTTGATGAATTTGATTTCTGAATTTGATTAATTTAAAATAGAAATATTTTCTAACATTTAAATGTTTTAAATTAAATTACTGTCACTTTTGAATTTAATGCATTCTTGCTTAGTAAAAATGTTATTTTCTCCAGAGAAATTACTCCAGACATATTTTTTTTTTTCTTTTTTTTTAGACACTACATTGACAGAATAAAATTAGACTTCAAAATAAAATAAATTGAGAATAAACTCATTAAATTATGAGAAAAAAAGTTGAATAAAAAGATAGAAAATGTTGAGAATAATCTCATTAAATTACGAGAAAAAAGTGACATACTATTTACACTAAGTGAAAATAGCCATTCTATTTGTTATGTAAAAGTAGCATATCTTTGCAAAGTACAAATAGTAGGTAATTAGATTCTATTTATACTTATAAATAGTGACAAATACTATTTGCACCTCAGTATTGTTGTACATTAACAGGATGCAATAATAACATAGTGTAAATGATTTTATTTATTAAAATTATTAAATAACCTAGATGCTGCCTTATTGGGAAACAAAGCTCTCCGATAGCCTGTCTACCCCTAATCAAACCACAGATTCCACTGTGATTTAAACTAGTTTAAAGGCAGAGGAAACAGTGCTGCTATTCTCAACAACACTTAACGCAGAAAACAGGAGAAACACTGTGCGACAACAATCAGTTAGAATACTTTTCAATCCACAAATTAATATTTACAATGGATTTACTGTAGCAACACTAAACCTACCCAATCAATGCATTATTATTAAACACTCATTAGGCAATTGATTTCCACTTTTCCCATGTGATGTGAAAAGGAAGAAAAGCGAGTTCGGCAAAAGATGGACTCGAACCCTTGTCGACCGCATCATATGCTACATCCATAGGCATTACACTCCAGCCTACGCCACTGCAGACACTGTTTGACACTCTCCAATGAGATGAAATGAACCTTGCACGAGTGTGTTTATTCTCCGCATTTTAATTCGACTTTTTATCTTGAAATTTAGTGTGTTTTTTTTTCCTTGAAATGTAACAACTTTTTTCTCGTAATTTAATGAGTTTATTCTCAACATTTTATTTAAACTTTTTTTTCTCTAAATTTAACTACTTTTTTTCTTGTAAATTAAGTTTATTCTCAGCATTTTATTTCGACTTTTTTGTCGAATTTTAACGAGTTTTTTCTCGTAATTTAATGTTTATTCTCATTTTTATTTCAACTTTTTTTCTCAATTTAAGTTTTTCTCAACATTTTATTTAGACCTTTTTCTCTAAATTTAACGACTTTTTTCTTGTAAATTAAGTTTATTCTCAACATTTTATTTAGACTTTTTTTTCAACATTTAACGAGTTTTTCTCAGCATTTTATTTAGACTTTTTTCTCGAAATTGAACAACTTTTTTCCTCGTAATTTAATGAGTTTATTCTCAATTTTATTTAGACTTTTTTCTCGAAATTTAACGACTTTAATCTCGAGATGGTTTTATTTTTTTATTATTGCTTGGCCCTAATCCTCTTCCGTACAAAGGTAAAGATCTACCACATGAATAATATTTTTTTAAATTATTTTCCAGTTATAAATCCCACCCTACACATTTTTTTCCTTTAATGACTTTAAACTGCCATAGAAGAAAATGTTAATATTAATAACATTACAAACGCCATCTTTTAAAATACCAGTCACACTTTATCTCCCACAAACAAGCACTCTGTCCCTAATAAATTCATTCATATAAATTTTAGATAATATTTAATGCTCACAAACTGGTATGTTGATGTCTGCTAGGTTGCATGTAATCTCAGGAGTCAGTCAGCAGACTTCTGCTTTGGCTTTGTAAAGGGAGATGAGTTATTTGTGGATCAATAATCACATTGGCGCAGTATTTTAGGCCTGTCCCATTGAGGCAGCTGCTATGATTGGATGAGCTTCCTGCTGTGACTGTCATTACTCAGCAGCGCATCCAGAGCTCCAGGGGAGAGACGGAGCTCGTGCTGTTGTCAGAAAATGAACTTGACAAGCAGCACTCCTCTCTGGGAAAATTGCCTGTGTTTTTTTTCCCCTCTCCTCATCGTCTTTCATTTTTTTAGCCCCACTTGCAAGATTACTTTTCGGTCTAATGGGAATCATCTGAGCAAACGCCCTACAGTCATGTCTGAGGCTGAACATCTTGCTTTTTTTTTTTTGCCAAGTCTCCATATTTCCAGTCAGTCCCACTTGGTTGTGCACCGTTACCGTTGACCTTGCCAAGAGGTGTGTGCATCTCTCTCCACTGAGCGAAACGTCCCAAAGGTTTTAGAGGTAGTGCATGCAAATCAGCCGCTGTGCCTACAGGGTTTCAGCTTAAAGAAACAGCGCAATGTTCTGCTCAGTGAAGTCTTGAAAGGAGCAAAGATCTCAGCCTCTGGGAGTTTAACGCTTGAGGTGCCAGAGGCCAGTATCTCAGATCTCTTGGGTATTCTTCTGTTTTGCCCCAGCTCAGGTCTCTGGAAACTCTTCACAGTCTTAGCCAAGCCTGAGGGTTTGTATAACAGGCTCAGTTTTTACAGGCTTAGCCTCCATCGTTATTTTACTGATTGTTTTGGACCCATTTTGGCAGCTGAAAGAAAGACTGTGATTATGCATGCATGAGAGGAAGCTGGAATCTCGGATGCTTCTTTTCGATACTGGGCTGTTTCCTGCTCATATATGTGGGAAAGCACTGCAGATGTGCACTACAGAGCTGTGGAGTGGCAGGTGGAAAGGGGCACAAAAGCATCGAGCGGAAGAACGCCTCAAGTGTTTGAGGGGTGGAGAGCAGGAGATTGTAATTGGGACACAGTCAGACGGTGTGTGTGGTTGTGCGGTGACTCTGTTTCAGAGTATTGTCTCTGATTGTTGACTTTTGATGATCATGGAACTGAGAAAGAGCATTGAGGATTGACTGACCAATAGGGGTTTTTCAATTGCGAAGATGTCGATATCTGGAGATCAAGGTGAATGATGTAAAACTGATTAAACTAGTTCACCCAAAAATGAAAATTCTGTCCTCATTTACTCACCCAAGTTATTTCAAACCTGTACGAGTTTGTTTCTTCTGTTGAACACAAAAGAAGATATTTTGAAGAATGTTGGAAACCAAACAGGTGACGGTAGCCATTGACTTCTATAGTATTTTTTTCTATACTATGGAAGTCGATGGCTACCGTCAGCTGTAGCCAATGTAATTTATTTCAGTGATGCAAAGCTAAATTTTTTAGCATCCTCACTCCAGTCTTCAGTGTCACATGATCCTTCAGAAATCATTCTCATGTGCTGATTCGCTGCTCAAGAAACATTTCTTCTTATTATCAGTGTTTAAAACGGTTCATATTTTTTATTAATGCTTTTTTTTTGGAAACCGATTCTTTGATGAATAGAAAATTCAAATGAACAACATTTATTTTAAATTAGTGCTGTCAAACGATTAATCGCGATTAATCGCATTTGTGGATCAATAATCACATTGGCGCAGTATTTTAGGCCTGTCCCATTGAGGCAGCTGCTATGATTGGATGAGCTTCCTGCTGTGACTGTCATTACTCAGCAGCGCATCCAGAGCTCCAGGGGAGAGACGGAGCTCGTGCTGTTGTCAGAAAATGAACTTGACAAGCAGCACTCCTCTCTGGGAAAATTGCCTGTGTTTTTTTTCCCCTCTCCTCATCGTCTTTCATTTTTTTAGCCCCACTTGCAAGATTACTTTTCGGTCTAATGGGAATCATCTGAGCAAACGCCCTACAGTCATGTCTGAGGCTGAACATCTTGCTTTTTTTTTTTTGCCAAGTCTCCATATTTCCAGTCAGTCCCACTTGGTTGTGCACCGTTACCGTTGACCTTGCCAAGAGGTGTGTGCATCTCTCTCCACTGAGCGAAACGTCCCAAAGGTTTTAGAGGTAGTGCATGCAAATCAGCCGCTGTGCCTACAGGGTTTCAGCTTAAAGAAACAGCGCAATGTTCTGCTCAGTGAAGTCTTGAAAGGAGCAAAGATCTCAGCCTCTGGGAGTTTAACGCTTGAGGTGCCAGAGGCCAGTATCTCAGATCTCTTGGGTATTCTTCTGTTTTGCCCCAGCTCAGGTCTCTGGAAACTCTTCACAGTCTTAGCCAAGCCTGAGGGTTTGTATAACAGGCTCAGTTTTTACAGGCTTAGCCTCCATCGTTATTTTACTGATTGTTTTGGACCCATTTTGGCAGCTGAAAGAAAGACTGTGATTATGCATGCATGAGAGGAAGCTGGAATCTCGGATGCTTCTTTTCGATACTGGGCTGTTTCCTGCTCATATATGTGGGAAAGCACTGCAGATGTGCACTACAGAGCTGTGGAGTGGCAGGTGGAAAGGGGCACAAAAGCATCGAGCGGAAGAACGCCTCAAGTGTTTGAGGGGTGGAGAGCAGGAGATTGTAATTGGGACACAGTCAGACGGTGTGTGTGGTTGTGCGGTGACTCTGTTTCAGAGTATTGTCTCTGATTGTTGACTTTTGATGATCATGGAACTGAGAAAGAGCATTGAGGATTGACTGACCAATAGGGGTTTTTCAATTGCGAAGATGTCGATATCTGGAGATCAAGGTGAATGATGTAAAACTGATTAAACTAGTTCACCCAAAAATGAAAATTCTGTCCTCATTTACTCACCCAAGTTATTTCAAACCTGTACGAGTTTGTTTCTTCTGTTGAACACAAAAGAAGATATTTTGAAGAATGTTGGAAACCAAACAGGTGACGGTAGCCATTGACTTCTATAGTATTTTTTTCTATACTATGGAAGTCGATGGCTACCGTCAGCTGTAGCCAATGTAATTTATTTCAGTGATGCAAAGCTAAATTTTTTAGCATCCTCACTCCAGTCTTCAGTGTCACATGATCCTTCAGAAATCATTCTCATGTGCTGATTCGCTGCTCAAGAAACATTTCTTCTTATTATCAGTGTTTAAAACGGTTCATATTTTTTATTAATGCTTTTTTTTTGGAAACCGATTCTTTGATGAATAGAAAATTCAAATGAACAACATTTATTTTAAATTAGTGCTGTCAAACGATTAATCGCGATTAATCGCATCCAAAATAAAAAAATTTGTTTACATAATGTGTATACTGTGTATATTTATTATTTATATATAAATACACACATATGCATGTAAATATTTAAGAAAAATTTTACGTTTATATATTAAAAATATTTATATATGATATAATTTATATGAATACAAATATACATGTGAATACATGTAAATATTTTCAAAATATATGCTGTATGTGTGTGTCTTTATATATACATAATAAATATGCACAGCACACTCATATA
>NW_015552566.1:1441691-1441905 GCF_001515605.1 Sinocyclocheilus anshuiensis
GTGAAGCGATTAATCGCGATTAATCGTTTGACGGCACTACTTTAAATAATCTTTTGTAACATTTCAGTGTCTTTTTTTGGCATTTTAACGTTCTTTGCTAAATAAAAGAATTAAGGAGACATTTAATATTTAAATTAGCATTTATATGTAACGCACCACATTGCTGCAAAAAAGTAAAAATTTATTTATATAATTTATTTATTTTAATAATATC
>NW_015552566.1:1442150-1442462 GCF_001515605.1 Sinocyclocheilus anshuiensis
AGCAGCTGTCCGGGTGGCTGGTCTCAGACGATCTTGGAGGTGAAGATGCTGGATGTGGAGGTCCTGGGCTGGTGTGATTACATGTGGTCTGCGGTTGTGAGCGGTTGGATGTAGTGCCAAATTTTCTGAAATTCCTTTGGAGACGGCTTATGGTAGAGAAATTATCATTCAATTCACGGGCAACAGCTCTGGTGGACATTCCTGCAGTCAGCATGCCAATTGCACGCTCCCTCAAAACTAGCAACATCTGTGTCATTGTGCTGTGTGATAAAACTGCACATTTTAGAGTGGCCTTTTATTGTGGCCAGCTTA
>NW_015552566.1:1443291-1457502 GCF_001515605.1 Sinocyclocheilus anshuiensis
CAGTCATGGCCAAAAATATCGGCACCCTTGGTAAATATGATCAAAGAAGGCTGTGAAAATTAATCTGCATTGTTAATTGAAAAATGCATTGAAAAATTCACACAAATCTAACCTTTCATTGGAGAAGAATTTAAAATGGGGGGGAAATATCTTTATGAAATAAATGTTTTTCTCTAATACACATTGGCAACAATTAACGGCACCCTTTTATTCAATACTTTTTGAAACCTCCATTTGCCAGTTTAACAGCTCTAAATTTTCTCCTATAATGCCTGATGAGGTTAGAGAACACCTGACAAAAGATCAGAGACCATTCCTTCATCCAGAATCTCTCCAGACCCTTCAGATTCCCAGCTTCTCCTCTTTAGTTCACCACACTCATCTTCTATAGGGTTCAGGTCAGATGACTGGAATGGCCATAGCAGAAGCTTGGTTTTGTGCTCAGTGACCCATTTTTGTGTTGTTGTTTTAGGTTTGTGTTTGGATTATTGTACGGTTGGAAGGTCCAAACATGGTCCATTATAAGATTGTCACTTATACATTTTTTATCTGTTGGTATTTGATAGAATCCATGATGCCATGTGTCTAAACAAGATGAATTGTAGATTTTTTTAACTTTAACTCTAAAATGATAAATCAGTCAAATATGAGTCATTCACGTTTTCTGGCTTTGAATGAGGCATGAGACTCTATGGCGTTTTATTTGTGTGTTGTGTTATATTGTTGTTTGTATTGTTGAATATAATAATATCACAAAGAGAGCTGTAGTTGGCCTGTCTTCCCTCGCCCACAGCGCCGATCCTGTCTGGTCACGTCACATTTCCTCAGCAGGAGAAGTCATTATAGCGTGACACAGAGAGAGAGAAAGAAATGTGTGCTTCAGAGAAGCAGAGGAACAAAAGAGAGCTGGGCTATAGAGTGGTGTGTTCATAGCCCCAGACTGTATTGACGTCTGTGCACCTGGAGAGGCTCAGCTGATAGCATTAGTGTGTCCATCTTTCTGCTGGCTTTTCTCTCAGGTGTGCTGTCAGGTTTGACCATGGAGGCTCTTTTTGAAGATGCGGCTTGAAAAGAGCCCCGTGTTTCCTCACCCTTTCTAACAATGCCCCTGGAGCTGTTCGCCTCTGCGGTCTAATTAGCAGGGCTGTCCAGCCTGTCCACCACAAGCTCCCTCCTCGGTTAGCGTTTCTTCTTCTAACCATCAGCTTGTCTTAAAGGAATAGAGCAGCCAAAAATGTAAATTCTGTCATTTATTCACCCTTATGTCCTTATAAACCTGTATGAGTTTCTTCTGTGAAGCAGAAGAAAAAGGAGAAATTTAGCAGAATGTCAAAGCTGCTCTTTCCCATACAGTGAAAGTGAATGGTGACCACGATTGATACAGGGATAGTTCACCCAAAAATGAAAACTGTCATCATTTAACAGGGCTGGGTTAAAAAAAATATCGATTTCTTGATTTTAATCGATTCTCATTTTTATGAAAAAGTATTGATTGGACAGATTAGTCTAGCCTGTTTTCAGTTAATGAATGGAACATAAATCACAATAAGCTTTGTTTTGTTACTTTTGATATGAAACAAAGTCTCAGATTTCAAATTCTGTCCATTTTATTACAGCGTTTAAACAATAAATGCCATTTTGGCGGTTCAGTGTGAATATGCTGGAGTTTGTTTTTGGATGAGCTAGGAGAAATTTTCTTGAAACCCTCCCAAACAACATGTGTAGGTGCTGTTTGACAAATTTTTTTTTTAAGGTTTTCTGACCCTGAGACTATTTTCTGCAATTCTCCAGCTGTGGTCCTTGGAGAGTCTTTAGCCACTCATGGGCTATAGAGTGGTGTGTTCATAGCCCCAGACTGTATTGACGTCTGTGCACCTGGAGAGGCTCAGCTGATAGCATTAGTGTGTCCATCTTTCTGCTGGCTTTTCTCTCAGGTGTGCTGTCAGGTTTGACCATGGAGGCTCTTTTTGAAGATGCGGCTTGAAAAGAGCCCCGTGTTTCCTCACCCTTTCTAACAATGCCCCTGGAGCTGTTCGCCTCTGCGGTCTAATTAGCAGGGCTGTCCAGCCTGTCCACCACAAGCTCCCTCCTCGGTTAGCGTTTCTTCTTCTAACCATCAGCTTGTCTTAAAGGAATAGAGCAGCCAAAAATGTAAATTCTGTCATTTATTCACCCTTATGTCCTTATAAACCTGTATGAGTTTCTTCTGTGAAGCAGAAGAAAAAGGAGAAATTTAGCAGAATGTCAAAGCTGCTCTTTCCCATACAGTGAAAGTGAATGGTGACCACGATTGATACAGGGATAGTTCACCCAAAAATGAAAACTGTCATCATTTAACAGGGCTGGGTTAAAAAAAATATCGATTTCTTGATTTTAATCGATTCTCATTTTTATGAAAAAGTATTGATTGGACAGATTAGTCTAGCCTGTTTTCAGTTAATGAATGGAACATAAATCACAATAAGCTTTGTTTTGTTACTTTTGATATGAAACAAAGTCTCAGATTTCAAATTCTGTCCATTTTATTACAGCGTTTAAACAATAAATGCCATTTTGGCGGTTCAGTGTGTCAAATGGCTGTAGCACCTCGAGAGAAGCAGCAGCGTGAAGCGCATGTAAACTGATCATCTCCTCCGCTTTAATACCAGTTTCAGTGCAAAATAAACATGAATAAACATCCGAAGGTATGTTAAAAGAAAGAGTACAACTTACTGAAATCTGTGTCCTGTCTCATGTAATCACTCAATCAGTGTTTCAACCACGGAAAGATGTCAATATAACAGCTTGTAAACAATGTCACGTAACGTCATATTTACTTCAGAAAAAAACATATTCAGTGACCATAAACTCATTAGTCAGCTATAGAAATGAACTCTAAGAGGGGAGCATTTTGCTAAATATATGCACCATATAACATATTCATTATAATTTTTACTGTTCTTCAATTTTTTATTAGTTTGAATCAAGCCATCAAGTTTTTATGACAGCCACCATGTAAATGTTTATATTTCAAAAACTAATTGGAGTAGAAATATAATTATGTAATTGTTATTGTTATAAAAACTTCGACATTGAGTGTTATTTAGGCGTTTGTATACAAATCGGTCAATTTAAACCTTCAATATTATGGTAATGTAGTACCAACTGACCTCATATATATTTTACAGCATTAGTTGATTTTTTTTTTTCCTTACAAATTTGGCATGTACTGTACCTGATATATATCCAAAATAATCGATATTGAATCGAATCATATCAAATCGGAAATTGAATCAGATTGCATGCTTGTGAATCAGAATCGAATCGAAACGTGAAATTTGTGTCAAAACCCAGCCCTATCATTTAATAACCTCCATGTCATTCTAAAGGCCCGTTCACACCAAGCACGGTCCACACTACAGGTATAACGATAAAGGCACAGAGAAAAGATATCGTTGGAATCATTTTCAGAACGATTTTTTTCCAGCTGATGAACGATACAAACATTGACTGCCAATCAGAATCCATCCTGCTATAACGAGCTCAAGAATTTAAAGCGGCAGACGCACGTGCGCTTGGAGTAAACAGACGATATTGTTCGCTGGTGTGGACGCTAATATCGTTATCTTTATAGTTATCATTCTTGGTGTGAACGGGGCTTAAACCTGTATGACTTCTGTGGAACGCAAAAGATATTTTGAGGAATGTTGGTAGGTAAACTGGTCCGGATCCCATTGACTTCGCTTTGTATGGACAAAAAATACAATTGGAAGTCAGTGGGCACTAAAATGGTTTGGTTATGAAAATTATTTTAAAATATCTTGTTTTGTGTTTAGCAGAAGAAAGAAATGCATACAGGTTTTCAGTTTTGGGTGACAGTCTGTTCATCAGACAAAATTATTGTATGACTTCATAAGACTTGGAATACTGTGCATACGTTGGAACGCTTCTATGATGCTTTAATTGTGCTTTTACATCTTTTGGGAGCTTGAGTCTCACCATTCACTTTCATTGTATGGAATAGAGCAGTTTGGATATTATGCAAAGCATCTTCATTTGTTTTTCACAGAAGAAAGGAAGTCATACAGGTTTGGAATAACTTGGGTGAGTAAATGATGACAGTTTATTGTAAATGATGTAACTGCAGTTATTTTCTACTTTCAGAAACCATCCTCAAATCTCAGAGGCGAAAGTCCTCAGGATATTCGGCGGGCTCGTGTTTACAGCAGTGTTAAGTTGAAACGAGATCCTGGTCGACTAGAGATTTGATGTGCTGACAAAACCAAAGAAAACCTGACAGTTGGTGGAACGTCAATCCTCACAAGACCGCTCGTCTCGCCGTTATCTTATTAAAACTGCACCGCTAGATTCTTTGTTCTCATAGAACACAATAAAAAGCTGTGGAGTGTGTTCGGCATCCATGCTTTGTTTGCTAATGGTTGGGTTTGGAAGCGTTTGAGTTCGGTGGATTAAAACATGGCTGAACGGAGCTCTAGAGGTGACCTTGCGGTGCTGATGAGTAGACCCATGCTGTGCCGTTGTGTTAGTCTGATTGGTTCGAGCAGTGCTTTTGCTTCAGGACTCTGATTTCACATCAATTTCACATCAAACGGCAACCCAACGTAGTAGTAAAAAATGTTGCTTTTCAACACTTCTGATACGAACCTCGGTTATCGTGACTGCAGTGTTTTTTGTGATATTCAAGCTCATTATGATCTCTTTCTGAATCTTCTGATTTCTACCCACTAAACCTTCCTTTTGCAGTCTTTTTTCTTAATTTAGAATCATTCCTTTCGGAGTCCTTGAGTCAGAGGGTTGCAGTTTCTGAGTTTCTCATCCTGAATCTAATCTGCCCATATACACACCCACCACACGTCAGCATCACTGTCCTCTCACACACTAACACACACTGCTCCACTGACACACACTTCTCTGCGGGGCGGGTGTAGCGGTTACTGTGGAGACAGCTGGGCTGCGGCACTCGGACTTCGTCCTGTGAGCCGAGCCATTCAAATGGAGGCTAAAAATAGAGCGCAGTATAACAGTTCTCGCGGCTTCATCCTCTGCACACTGATTATGACCTGACGGATGCAAGGTCAGCCACAGTCACACAGGATCATTTACACACTCTGTGAGGATCAGATGAGCTGCTGGGTCTCCATTATGTCATTTTTGGCCTCCCTTGTAAAATCTACACCCCTTGTTTTATTTGCTGTCGCCATTTGTGCTTTATTATTATTGTAGGTAATCCTGTTAAGTGGTAACCATGGAAACCTTCTATTGCATCCATATTCATATTTAATTCCCAAGGTCACATTTTCAAGATTAATAGGCTGGATTGGATCACTGGATTAATTAGGGCTAATGTGTTAATAAATTGTAAAGATAGAGGTTGTATTGGATTTTTCACATGAACGGCTGCTGCTGGAATGTTTCCTTTCTTGTGTTGTGCTCTTATTTGTGTTAGAATAAAGAAAACGTCACAATGTTAAGGTTGTGGTCCGCTAATGTCCTTTGATGGCTGATTTCCAAAGACGTGTGTGGTTAATGACCGATATGTAGCCTAAAGCCTGTATGTACAGTGGACCACGAGTTTAAATGCTTGTTTTTATTACCGTTTATTCTATTTGTTTTATTTTATTAGATGATATCTTTCTTTAGCAAACAATTTGAGTATGCACTACTGTTCAAAAGGTTTTTTTTTTTTTTAAGAAATTAATACTTTTATGAAGCAAGGACATATTAAATTTATCAAAAGTGACAGTTAGTGCATTTATAATGTTATTAAATATTTATATTTCAATTCAATTGTTTTCTGTATAATGGTTTCAACAAAAAAATTAGCATCACCACTTTTTAACATTTATAATAAGAAAATGTTTCTTGAGTCAGCATATTAGAATTATTTCTAATATTACTGGAGTAATGATGCTGAACATTTTGGGTTTACCATCACAGGAATAAGTTACATTTTCAAATATATTACAATAGCAAACAGTATTTGAATTGTAATAATATTTTTAAAATACTACTGTTTTTACTGCATTTTTAAATGAATAAATCCAGCCTTGGTGAGCATATGAGACCACTGCTAACTCTTGATCAGTAGCGTATATACAGTATGTAATGTGATTTGTGAAATCTTATTAACACATTTAAATAAATATTTCCTTATTTTAAATCATAAATTAAGTTAGATTTTTTTTTTACATTTATATATTCTGTATATTTTCATAATCTGGTATGTGCGCCATTGTATATGTTTGCATTATAATTGTACACTTAGTAGGATTTATAATGCTTGTTGGTTTTATAGCCACAGTTATCAGCCACTGTTATTAATATCTGTCAGTAGTTTTAGGTTAGTTTAACTTCAAACCTGACTGCCATATCAAAGAATCTCCACCTACACCAGAAAACACAAAACCTTATTGTCTGAAGCATCATATTCCACAATATGAAAAACAAGGCGTTTCCCAAAACACTACTCGGCTTCTCAAGCAGGTTCTAACCATTTCATAACTAGACTGCTGAGTTTCTCTGACCATAGTATCTAACATGCGAATGTTGAGCAGCCAAAATGCTATTCAAACAGCAGAAATGCTCTTTTTCCTTTTGCATTAACTTGCATTTTCCCTCCTTAACGTATTGACACCTCAAATGTAATTTCACAGTCATAAGATACGTTTTGGGCTGAAGCAATTTCTTTCTAAATTGTTAATGCTTACACACGTCTGTTTAAGCCCAGTATAGCCATTACTTAGAGAGCACATTCTGTCCTTAATGTCGCACATCCCTTTTGTGAGGAACTCTTATGCTTAAGGTGGGGTGCAGGTGTTTTTAAAGGCTCTGTAAAATAGCATTTCACACACCATGGCTTCTTTCCACAGTGTCCTGTCCGTGTGGCTCACACGCACATCTTGCTTCCCTTCGGAGGTGCCAGACATGGTCTGCAGCATGGAGCGTTTAATTACATCTATAGGGGTGTGAACGTACGAAAGCTCCCTAATTACACCTGTCTCACCCTCCTCGCTTTTAGAACCGCAGAAACGTGATGTTACTCTCGCTGAATGCTTTAAGATGTACATTAAGGATTTAGAGAAAAAGGGACAGTGATTATGAAGGCATTTCTTCCATTAATACATTTTTGCAAACCAGTGGCAGTGGCAGCTGCTGCTTCATTGTGTTTCTCGGCATGGATGTTTTTATGATGAGCACTAATGAATTGAGAAGAGGGTATGTGGTGTGTTTTTAAAGATGGCTATTAGCTGTTTCTTTTCTATGGTTTTCAGTCTATTACGCCCCACTGAACTCCATCCCTCCCACAGGCTCAACTTTAAGGACCCGGAGGCTGTTCGAGCTCTCACATGCACCCTGCTGAAAGAGGATTTTGGCCTAACCATTGAGATCCCCCTGGAACGGCTCATCCCCACCGTGCCGCTCCGCCTTAACTACATCCACTGGGTGGAGGACCTGATTGGGGGGCAGGGGAACCCACGGAGGGGCATCGACATCGGTATGCGGGCTCACACTCACTGGTTTTATCCTGTTAAAGCCCTTTGCGGTCACTCAGGCTGGTGGTACAGGGTTTGGAAGGGCAGTTTGTTGGTTAATACAAACACATACACACACACACATTCACACAAACAGCGGCTGGTGGAGAGTAAGATGCTGGCAGTCACATGCCACTAGATCTTCTGGATTAAAATATCCCACTCCACCACCATCACATCATACATCATGGTCATCCTCAGACAGAATCCTGTTTCTAAATACCTAAACAACTGTCCATGTTTACTGTTGATATCAGTAAGGATGGGTCACAATTGTCGATATATATACAGGTGCATCTCAATAAATTAGAATGTCGTGGAAAAGTTCATTTATTTCAGTAATTCAACTCAAATTGTGAAACTCGTGTATTAAATAAATTCAATGCGCACAGACTGAAGTAGTTTAAGTCTTTGGTTCTTTTAATTGTGATGATTTTGGCTCACATTTAACAAAAACCCACCAATTCACTATCTCAACAAATTAGAATACTTCATAAGACCAATAAAAAAAACATTTCCTGTATATAGAGGTGCCGCTCAAAAAAATTGAATATCGTGAAAAATATCATTTTTTTGTAACTTGTTTCAATAAGTGAAACTTTCATATATTCTAGATTCATTACATGTTAAGGAAAACATTTCAAAAGTTTTTTTGTTTTAATTTTGATGATTTACAGCTCATGAAAGTCAGAAATCCAGTATCTCAAAATATTAGAATATTTACATTTGAGTTTCATTAAATGACCATCCCTACAGTATAAGTTCACAATTACTTCTGTTCACAGAGTGCTGTATCAAAGCATATTAAATGCAAAGTTGACTGGAAGGAAGAAATTGGGTAGGAAAAGGTGCACAAGCAACAGGGAGCTTGCAAACACTGTCAAGCAAAGCTGATTCAAACACTTGGGAGAGCTTCACAAGAAGTGGACTGTAGCTGGAGTCAGTGCATCAAGAGTCACCACGCTCAGACGTCTTCAGGAAAAGGGCTACCAAGCCACTTCTGAAACAGTTTATGGAGATGCTGATTTCCTTTTCCAGCAGGACTTTAGCACCTGCCCACAGTGCCAAAACCACTTCCAAGTGGTTTGCAGACCATGATATTACTGTGCTTGATTGGCCAGCCAACATGCCTGACCTGACCCCCATATGGAATCTATGGGATATTTTCAAGAGAAATATAAGAAACAGTCTTATAGCAATACAGACGAGCTGAAGGCTCAATAGTGCCTCAGCAGTGCCACAGGCTGATCGCTTCCATGCCACACCTCACTGAGGCTGTCATTTGTGCTAAAGGAGCCCCAACCAAGTATTGAGTGCATAAATGAACATACTTTAAAGAACTTGAACTTTTCTGTTTTGCAAATCCTTTTTTTTGATTGATCTTAGGAAATATTCTAATATTTTGAGATACTGGATTTTTGGCTTTCATGAGCTGTAAGCTCTAATCATCGAAATTAAAACAAAAAACCTTTTGAAATGTTTTACTTTACATATAATGAATCTTGAATATATGAAAGTTTCACTTTTTAAAATAAGTTACAAAAAAAAACTTTTTCATGATATAAAATTTTTTTGAGATGCACCTGAATATATGTATTTTTAGGGGTGCTGCTTTGATTAGCATGCAGTCTTTTAGTTGTTAGACGGTTTGCAGATTAAAACCAGAAAAGTCTTAGAAAAGTTGTTTATTTCATCTCCACTGGTGGTGATCATCCATACACTTTCAGCTGTTGCGTCAGATTGTGTGGATGATATAGTTGTGGCTCTGTTGATCGGGTTAGATTGCAGATTGACGACCTTTGCCAGCTCTGGGATGAGATTAGCTGTGTTAGTGTCACACATTTGATGAATAGCTCTAAATCTCTTTTCTTCAGACCTTATGGGGATCATCTTTTAGTTCTGCTAAATTTCAGTCCATTTTAAGGCTGCCTGACTGAAAAATGGATGACCAGAGCTGTCCTGCCTCAGTCTAACTGCATTATAGTCATACATCACTCTGTCAAGCAGTCGCTTGCACTTCATATTATCACACTAATACTTCTTTAGGAATTCTAACATTTGGTGGTAAAATTGTTTGATATAACAATTGAAATACAAGTTATTTTTTACTATTCTGTATATTTTGCATTGAAACTAACAAAAATATTGCATGAATATTTTGAATAGCATACACATTTGTGTTTGTTTTTATTTGAAATGTGAATAGTTCACTTTTAATTTATTTTTATTTTATTTTATTTTGTTCTCATTTCAATAGCCAAAATCTGAAATATAGTTAATAGTCTTAATTTCACATTTAAATTCTCCTTTCCTAGAGGACAAATTTTGTTAAATATTATCATATAGCAATATATGATAATATTTAACTAACCCTAACCTAACCTAACCAAGGTGATCGGATATTCTGAGCTTAGTTTAGATTAGTGGTCGACCGATATTGTTTTTTTTGACTGCCTATGCGATCTCTTGGAAAGCAGGGTGGCCGATAAAAAGCCGATATAATTTTATAAATTTTAATATTTAAGAAATGTTAAATCATTTGAAAATGGTTTTAAAATAAATGTGTAAAATAAACATACTTTAGATGACAATGTATTTTTCACAAATAAATATTTAATAAAAGGTCAACATTGTAACCAACAGGGCACTCAGTATTCTGGGAAGTTTGTGTGCATTGGGAATCATATTTTTTCAAATAAAGCCAAAGTAACAGTCATTTTACATACAGCACACAGTGAAAATGACATGAATATGACAGTGGGCAAATGGATAAAGCGCAGCATAATTTGAAATCACGAGTTTAAATTTTGTCGATCGCGCGTCTCCAGTGAGGCTGAACTCTCCTCCTGTCCGCATTCAATTCGCGCAGACCGACCATCACGCAGAGCACACGCGATCATGCAGGATACACATGCACACTTCACAAGATCTCAACTAGATTCGACTAAGTTTGCAAGGTGTGAAATTATATGTTCATTAATAGACATTCAACGATTTGTTCAAATGATTTAAATGCGTATTTGCTGAATGCTGACGGCAAACGAGACAGTATTATAATGTTTGCTTTTCTATTATTAATAATATTAAAGCAATCATTATAATACTTTTTTGTATACATTTTAATTCCTTTCTTTAACCGTTCTATCTGATTATTAGACAGACTTCTATCCGTATTAGACAGAACTGTTAACGACGACAGCGAACAAGAGGGAGAATGTGAGCACTGTGTGCTCAGGCGCGGCCGTTCTCAGCGCGGTCAAAATAAAAGTCCATCGCGCCATCAAAATAAACGTCGAACGCAAAGGCCAAACGGGAAAAACTTATCGACCAATGCCGATATTTGAAAAATTGGCGACCTTGGCGATATATTGGTCGACCACTAGTTTAGATACTAAATATGTGAAACTGATACAATAACACCATAAAGTATTCATGATTCTTTGAACCGCACCGTTGATCTGAAGTGTTGTCACTACATGAAGCATGTGTTTAGGTAAAGACTTGGAGGCAGATCATATTTCATTTGTATTTAAGCTTATGACGTGACTGGTTTTGGCTTTGTGCAGGTACGGGTGCTTCCTGTATTTATCCCTTGCTGGGAGCCACTATGAATGGCTGGTTCTTCCTCGCCACAGAAGTGGATGACATCTGCTTTAATTATGCAAAGAAGAACGTTGAGCAAAACCACCTGGCAGAGCTCATTAAAGGTAGGTGTGGTGTGTGTGTGTGTGTGTGATGCAGAGAGAGAGCTTGACAGTTTTATATGTAATTTAACCCACTGAACCACATAAATGTGTGTGTTGCAGTGGTGAAGGTGCCCCAGAAGACTCTGCTGATGGATGCGCTCAAGGATGAGTCCATTGTCTATGATTTCTGTATGTGCAATCCACCTTTCTTTGCCAACCAGTTAGAAGCAAAGGTACCTTCAGCTCCAGTGTTTGACACTGCACTCAAGAGCTGTAAAACCCCCAGGCTGTTTTCTAGTAGTATCTGTCTCTTTGTGCACATGACAATAGCTGTTTTCCATTCTTTCTTCTGCTTCTTCCCCTCTTTTCTTTCTCCTCCATCAGGGGGTGAATTCGAGGAACTCCCGCAGACCTCCACCCAGCTCCATCAACACTGGGGGGGTCACTGAGATCATGGCTGAGGGTGGAGAGCTGGAGTTTGTGAAAAGGAGACAGAATACATACAATAACATAACTCAGAGAATACATGAATGTAAATGTAATTATTTATATAAATTATTTATTATATAATATAAAGTATAACTAATACTAGATAGATAGATAAAGTATAAATCTATCTATCCATCTTATCTATCTAATATTATAATAGTAATTGAGTGAATGTGAGGAATAAAAATAAAATAAAAAAAGAAATTACAAAATTACGCTCTAGAAAATTTTTCTAATTTGTACTATTCTGAATGATATCTGATATCTGAAACTTTGTATTACAAGCACTTGTTTATTTGCCTCTATATGATGAATTTCTTGTATTCCTCATTTGTACGTCACTTTGGATAAAAGTGTCTACTAAATGAATACATGTAAATGTAAATATTTGCATATTTTTTTAAATATTATTTTTAATTATAATTTTTTATATTATATTATTTAAAAATGCAAATATTCCATGTTGTCTTTAAATTAATATGAACTCATTAAAGCTGCATGCATAATAAATATAAAATAATATTCAAAATTATGATTCAAATGAAATATATTTATTTTGCACAATATAATTTTGAAATTTTGAAAACGGGAAATTTGCACTATGAAACTTAGACTTTTAATCCAATAGCTATCGGTTGATGCCAAAACTCTCAAAATGTGCAAATAGTGACTGATATATCAGTCTGGCACTGATGTCAACACATGAGGAGCTATAAGGAGTGTAATGTGAAGGGAGTAAGCAGCCGCCTGTGTCCAGATCTGCAGAGGAGGTGTTTTCTACTGACAGAGCCAGAGAGGGGAAGAGGCCATGCTGATGAAAGGGGCAGGGCAGATGGATCTGTCATATAGAGTTTGCGTAATTAATTGACAGGCAAAGTAAATAATTACCCGAGGCGGTATCCGGGCCGCCCAACGGGAGCAGCTGTGTGTGTGACTGGGGCAGACGGTGAGCCCCCCTGTGCCAGGACTGTCAGTGGAGCGCTGGAGTGAAACGGGCAGGGAGGGGCCGGCGGAGCAACCAACATTAGGCCTGATTAACCATGTCATGAGCTGAACCCCAAGAGGAACGTGGTCGTGCATGTGTGTGTGCGCATAGAAAAGTTGATCGACAAGTTGGAAAGTTGAATGGTATTTTTTAAGCTTCACTGTTTGGATGTAATATGAAATGTAGTTTTAAACCTTTGAGTGCTTTCATGTGTCTTCTGTTTGTGTTGAGATTTGACTGGTGTCCGCAGGGGAAGCTGGGCACTCTTCCATCTCGCTGTGTTACCAGCTCCCTCTCTCATGGGCTCAGACTACGCGAGCAGACTGTCGTAAAAGCAGCGTGTGTGTGTGTGTGTGCAGGTGCCCGTAGAGCCAGCCAGGCATTCTGATTGGCCCTCTGAGATGCTTCTTCCTCTCCAGCCCCTCAGATCTGTAATTACTGCCAGTCTTCCTCCAGTCTCACTTACATACTAAATACAACCCTTGATTTTTCCTCATGCCAGACAATCTGTGCTATTGAAATCGTAATTGTTACTACTTCCTCCTTGGGGTCTGATAACTAAAGAGAATGCATAAACACCCCCTTTCCAAGGCCTGATAGATGCTGGAGTACCCCGTTATTAGCCGAGAGTGCCGGGGTGCCACACAGCCTCCCTCAACTCCACTTCGGAGAGCATGTGTGGATATTAGGGCTCTTTAATATTTCATTCCGCAAAATGAAACAATTGTCAGGCCCCTTAGGCTCCATATGCAGTGTAATGTGTGTTCATCTACACTCCCTCGTTCTTGTGGCAGATTGGCCTTTGATAATCCCAAACCAACACCCAACAAATATCAGTCTACAGCAGAGTCTATTACATGACTGTCTGTTAGTTGTTAAAGTCAGCATGGAGTTGGTCTGTGTCTATTTGTGCATGACTGATTTGGTTATTTTCTAAAGAAAAAATGTCTGTAGTTGTAACTTGCTCTGCCTCTGAATCTGTTTGACTTTTCAATGACGTCAGGCCAAACATATGATTTAATCACCATATGATTTATTATGTTGCCCAAAAATGTTTACATTTTTAAATCACTACTTTGCTTTCACTTCATCATTTTAAATCCCTCTGCAGTGTGACCATTTTCTTTGTTGCAAATATTCAAATTAGTCTCAGATGTAATAAGTCATAAAAATGCATGCATGATAATTAAAAAAATTAATGCTGTTTATGATTACAAATAATATAATTATAAAAGCAAAATAATGTTTACAAATATTTGTTGTATGATTTATACACAAAATTAAATTAAATATTAATATTTATTTTATTGAATTAATATTTAAATAGCTATTTAGGCATTATTGTAGGCTACAGTTAGATAATGCAGTCATTAATATTTTTAATGTTTTCTTTAAAATAGCTAAAATCAGCAATAATACAAAGGTTAATGTTACATTATATATATATATATATATATATATATACACACACTGTATGTATATATATATATATATATATATATATATATATATATATATA
>NW_015552566.1:1457516-1474764 GCF_001515605.1 Sinocyclocheilus anshuiensis
TATATATATATATACATACAATAATTTAAGTGTTACATACATGCATAGTAAATATAAAAGAATGATATGTTCTGTTATGTAATATATGTATATAGTGTATATAGTGGCAGTTAATGGTGATGAATAAAAAGTTATGCCATTAATTGCAAATAATGATGGATTTCAAGAAGGAATACTCTTGAAAGTGAACATGACCTTTAAACTCCACATTTTGCTCACAAATCCTGATTAAAAATGGGTGCTGTCTGTCCTCCATAACGAACAAATCTGTGTTTGCGTCTGGTTATATCCCACAATCCAGTAGGTGGATAAAATCAAGTCTTGCCCTACATTTATTCACTGAATATCCTGTTTGACTCATAAATGTCACATTAAAGAGATGAAATGGGTTGTAAACATGCTTCATGCTGACCTTTAAGCTATTCCTCAGTGATTAAAAGCAAGATTCTGTCAATTTAGAAACCAAAATAACTAGAAAATTAAGAGTTGAGCACCAATCAATTATGCATAAACCGTGTTATCCTCCACTCTCTGTGGGCACTGGCTGATGAAGCCTCATCTTTTTTTATAATGGTGGATATTCATTGATTTTTGTCTCATGCGCAGCTTCAAAGCTCCCTGTCGAGGTGGGGTTTTTAATTAAACATATCTTAAAAATATAAAGAGTAGCCCAACTGACCGTTCCCACAGAGCGAGCCCATATTCAACCCACGGCTCTGCATCCTGCAGTTTATTTGATGTGCTCCCATGGATCCGGTGTCCAGGTTGGTGGTTTCACAGGCCTTTTTTTCTGTTTACAGGTGGTACAGTTGCATGCTGGGAAAGAAGTGTAGCCTGGCACCTTTGAAAGATGAGCTGCGGAAACAAGGGGTGAGTTTTGCTTGGACCACTGCGTGCGAGTTTGTTTTTTGCAACTCAGGTTAATTCATCTTAATGAGTTTCACTAGTGTGGCCTAAAAACATACCACGACAGGGAGCGCTAATGGAGCAGATTTCATTAGGCATCATTAGCTCCCGCGTCACCCCTCCAGCCCCTCTTGATTACTCCGCCTGTGTCTGTACAGTCAGAACGCTGTGATATCTGTGAATGAAAGGCATTTTCCCTGCTCACAGGTTATTAGTCTGGTGTCAGTCAGTCTGCTCGGCTCAGGCCTGATGTGTGGTTTGATTCATCTGAAGGTGTCAGAGTCCCGTCACCCTTCATTAGTGTCATTGTTCTCCTGGCCAGCGTCCAGCAGTTCCTCCTCTCGCCACTGTGGCTCTAATTAATATGTTAATGAGGTTCTTTCTCTCGTTCTTGTTCGCACTCTCACCTCTCCTTTTTCTCTGCTTTTATCTGTTGTTTGAATGCCCTCTGCCTGCAGAGGTCAAACCCGAGTAGTGTTTTTTTACTGAAGAGCAGTGGGATTTGATTTCACCCTATAGTTCAACCCTAACACCCACATATCTGTGTTAAAACACACTCCCCACTGTGTGAATAGCAGGTCTGTAATTCTCTGTTTAAGCCTTCTGGGATAGGGGGTCTGGTGTCGGTCATACACTATGCATATATATAAGTGTTTATATTGCTTTATATAAGTTATTTTATATAACAAGTAATTTTTCCATCATTCCTACCATTTTTTGCATTGTGATATTTTGCAAGCACATTTAATCTCTCTCTGCCAAACATCTGTAACCTACTGTAATGTAAAAAGTATCATTATACAAAAGTATAGTTTTTATTTTTACATTTTAAATGTCACCAGTAAATTTAGCCATCACAACATCATACAGTATTAAAATTTATATTAATTTAGCAAATTAATGTAATTTAAATGTGCTAATTTAAATTACATTGAAATTAATGGGTTTTTAAATTTTTTTTTTTTTTTAAATGAGCATTAAATGATGGCAAAAGTAATCTAAATATGAAAATATGTTAAATGATTATGAACAATTAAACGTCCGATATCCATTATGCTGATAAATTAAAAGAATCCGTAACCTCAACAGATAAATTATATGATACCGATATACTGTGCAACTCTAATTGTAAAAAGCAATGGTAGACATATATCATGGTAGTATATGTTGTACTGAATTATACCTGTTGTAAATAAATTATGCTAATAAAAATTAATTGCTAATAAAGATTTACATTTACATGGGAGAGAAATGTGCTTCATTGTCATGAATATGTCACAATGCAGTCCTAAAAATGATCCTTTCTTTATGCAAAATACGATTTTCTGATATCTTTAATATAACCCAGACCTCTCTTGATAGCTTTTGTAAGATTCACAGGCTATTTTGTGTTTTAATCACCACTAATGAGATCCTCATCATCTTTTGTCCTTTCACAGGTGCTCAAAGTAACACACACTGAGTTCTGTCAAGGTCGGACCATGCGCTGGGCCCTGGCTTGGAGTTTCTATGATGACGTGCCTGTGCCTGTAAGCTCTGAGCACTTCCTGCATTACTTTATAGACAGTAGAGAGTGTTTGCCTCAGTTTAAAGTCAGCTAGTCCTCACATAACCCATGCACCCAGTCTGTCTGATGCATTTGTGTGTGGGAAAGCAACACCTGCTGAATATTCACTGGGCTCAGCCCTCTTTTTAATAATGCATCTTTAGCCCATTCCATCAGATACACTTGACCTGCTTCCTAAGGCACAGCGCAGCTCCTTCTTAGCAACAGTTGCCCAGACAGGGTGACTGTGCCATATAGTCACGCACTTCAGAAGGGCTATAAAAGGGGAAAAGAGAAAGGGGCGGCAGGATGATTTGTTATGGCCTTTCAGGAGAATTCCCCAAGTCCCAGATGCCTTTTTCCTCACAAGCACTTGAGCAGAAAGATTGGCCTACATATCTGTCTGCAAGCTGCTCCACCCTCAGCCAGCATACAGACACATCTAGATCTGGATGGCACCCGCATTCTTCTGTGCTTTATTCGCTCGCTCCCATTTCAGTTTTTCCGCTTCCTGTGTCCATTTTTCTTCTCTGAAGCCAGCTGAGCCCCATTAGCAGAGCACACAGAAGCCAGATCAATCTCTTTGACAGTCAGATCATCAATCCAGACATGAAATGTATTGCATAAGAGGTAGGGGGTACAGCGAAGACTGACAAAAAAGGTAGGGTTTGAAAAGGACCCCGCAGTGCTGAAAGCGTGCCCAGGATTTGAAGCTGTTGAAGCAGTGGATTTACAGTGGGGGGGGCGGGGGCTGAGGGGTCAAAGGTCACCAGGCAGGAAGCAGCACTAAAGCGGGACAGAATGAGGCCGGTTGTCAGCATCCGTGGATCACTGTGGAAATCATCTGCTTGTGTTCAATAATTGAATAATGACCTTTCAGCTTAGTCTCGGTGCGGCTAAAATCCCAAGGTTCATGATTTTTTTTTTTTTTTTTTTTTTTTTTTTTTTTTTTTTTTTTTTTTTTTTTTTTTTTTTTTTTTTGCACGTTTAAGAGCGAAACCACTCCAGACACATCAAGAGGCTCGGTGTTGAGAGCGGAAGCCGTTTTCTGCAGGATCTACTCAACCTGCTTAGAGCATATGTGTGGTGGATAAATAATGGACTGAGTGGAGGGGGTTATAATTCACGGTGAAGAGGGGATAAAAGCAGTGCATCGCTCTGATTAAGACTGATAGAAATTAATTAAGAGGGAGCGCGTGGATCGATGCACATGTCCGTCTGTTTTCATCCATTATGTGCTCTTCACAAATGGGTAGAGATGGCCTGAGCCACGTTTTTGCAATTTTTGACAATGTGTAAAATATCATGCTTAGTACATCTGAGACAAAACAATGTAGATGCTGCTAGTCTGATATTTAGATTCATCGCAGTATTTAGTCATTACAGAGAATTACTGTGGACAGTGTTCTTTAATATTCATGTGAATTTTTGGTATGCTTTTGTTCATAGACTTTGCTTACTGGGATGAGAATTTGTCATGCTTAGTAGAGTTTGACAACTAAAAGTCAGAAAATGGTGCCCCCTTGTGTTGAAGTATGCTGGACTGCATGAGGACCCGCCTTAATGTTAAATCTTAAAATCTGGCATGAAATCAGCTGAGGACAAAAGAGAAAACCTGTTTTTTGTTTTCACCATTCAGTATGATATTATTATTAATATTAATGATAATAACAATACATACATACATATATTTATTATTAAATATAATAATTAATCATTAACATGATTAATAATAATAATAATAATAAATGTTAATGATTATTTAATACATACATTATACATTTAATAATAATTATATTTATTTATAATAATAATAATTATTATTATTATTCCAATTTTGTATTATTTAAATCCAAATAAAATTATGAAAATAAATTTAACCTATCAAAGAAATATATTACTAATGCAATAATATGTTTGTACTGTTAAAAAAAGTATTTAATAACAACAACAATAATCTTCATTTTTTTATTATTATTATTAATAATAATAATTTAACTTTAATAATAGCTTTAATAATAAAGCTTCTATTTTGTTGACAACAGATTTATAAATTATTCTTATTACAAATTTAGGAAGATTTAACTTGTGCAGTGCTGTCAGAAGCTATGCACACATGAAATATATGTATCTTTAATGTATATGAAAAAGCAGCAATTCTTTACTTCGGATTTATGCAATTCATGTGAGTCATACCTCAGATTGAAAAATACGAATATACATGTAAATATGAAAAAAGCATCCCTATAAAACTATACCTAATTAGGGTTTATTAATTTAATTTTGTTGCTTGTGTGCTGGACCCTATCCTCCAGTTTGTTTTAGAAAGCAGAAAAGCTTTAATAATGTCAAATTAATGCATTAAACATATTCATTCTTATTTAATATCTCAATTATCTTTGACAGTCTTTTTTACCAAAGTGTTTTAATACTATAATTTATGGGACGTTCTCCTGCTTGTGCCCTCTGACAACTACAGTGACCCTGTAAACATCATTTAACCGCTGAGACATGACAAATTTGACAAACGGCAGAACCAGCAACTTCAGCACAGGGAGTTATTCAGAAACTATAACTAGCTGACTGTTCCTAAATCCAATTTACTTCATGTAGTTAACCTTATACGAGGAAGACAGTTAAGATGTATGGTCTAGTCCGTGTTAAATGTGTTGCTTATTCCAACAGGACACAAACAACGGGGTGTTGAGTAGAGTAAGATCCTGTGATGGATACCAGATTAGCTGTGCGCTTGATCTTCTATTACGATTAACGGTCACCAAAGACCACAGCACAGCCGCCCAGGCAACCCACACTGATGGAGTAGATGATGGGTGTGGACAGTGTGTTTTTCGGTACTGAGGGGGATGGTCTGTTGGCTTGTGATGAGTCACGTTTATCTGCTCTAACAACAGATGCTCTGTTAGAGGAGCAGAGAGACATGTGACTGAAGCAGTGTGTGAGAATCCACTATGATGAGAGCTGGAGAAGTCAAAATATGACTGCTGTGTCTCAGTAGGACATGATTCAGTGTTTACATTACATCATAAATTACTCTCTACGTACAAGATAACTCCTGCTACACTGAGCTGTTCAGGGCCTCAGACTCATTATTAGTTTCTATGGCAACGCTCATAATGTCAAAATGAATCCTTGGGCAGTTTTGTTGTTGACACTTATTCACTGCATTCATTCATGAATATATTGCTATGGTAATGGTAACACTCTTATTAAAATGGCATATGAAACAGAAATATTTATAGAGACTGGAACCCAGCTATCTTTAATGTGGAAGCCATTTTGCTTTATTTTTACAGAGAAATCTGCACTTCATTTTTGATTTGTAATATTTTCAACTTTAATTATGAGTAAGTTCAGCAAAGAACCATATAAAACTGTTATTTTATATTTATAGTTAGTTATATAATTAGTTTATTTATATATTTTTAATTTTAAAATTAAACTATTTACCTAAAAAACAAAAGAAAATCCTGCACATTACCAATCGCAAAAGTGTCAAAAACAATAATTTACTGACAACGTTTCGGGCTCATGACCTTCATCAGGCATATTCAAACATACAAATGCGAGCTCAATCACATTAAAATGACTTCATGACCAGTCAGTGCGAATGACCATCAATTCAAGACTTGTTATACTAATAACACCCAATGTATATAAATATATATTTATATTATATATCAATTATGTATTATATATCAAAAATATTTTTTGTGTTTTTTTATGTGATTTTTGTATATGAGGAAGTGGAGTTAATGATGTATTCATTGGGTGTTATGAGTAATTGATGGTCCTACGCAGTGACTGGTCATGAAGTCATTTTAATGTGATTGAGCTCGCATTTGTATGTTTGAATATGCCTGATGAAGGTCATGAGCCCGAAACGTTGTCAATAAATTATTGTTTTTGATACTTTTGCAAGTATTGGTAGTGTGCGGGATTTTCTTTTGTTTTTTAGGTTTTTTTAAATAATATTTAAATGCCATTTTTTAAAAACATTTGTGTAAATTTGTGCTTTTTATTTTAATAATTTTAGTAATTCAGCCTAAACTTATTTTAATTTAGTTAGTTTAATTTTTGTTTTCAAAGTTTAAGTTTTTCATTTAATTTTAGATTTTAATTAATAAACATGAGTTCCCACAAGGGTTTCATTGAATTCATTGAAGGCCAAGGTGATCTTTGTGTTTTGCTGCCCTCTATTGACCACCTTTGCTAAAACATATTAAGAACTCCTGAGATTGGTGAATTAAATTGATCTCCTTGTTCTGTAACAAACGTCCCTCTATGACATGGGTATGTGAGGTTGCAGCTATTCATGTCAAAAAAATAAAAATTCTTTATTTCGGTGTAAACTGATGTGTAAACACTCTAAAGTTAACTAACAAAAACTAATTTCCTTCTAAATCTCTCTCAGTCTCCCCCCTGTAAGAAGTGTAAGCTGGAGAAAGCCCGTAAGCCCCTCACCTTCACTGTACTGAAGCCCACCGTGGCAGAGCTCCAGACGCAGGCGCCCAGCATCGGCTGCACCGACACCAGCCCCACAGAGAGTGTGTCAGCCTGGCTGGAGAAGATCCTCACAGACCTGAAGGTAAACAGAAAGAGGAAAATGGATAGTATTTATTTTCAGACATCAATGTGTTTCCATTTATTTTATCAGGGATAAGTGGTAAGTTCAAAAAATTTAACTCGTCCTGCACCGTTTGTCATAGACCTTTGAAAGAGGCGCCAAATCGTGTGGGTTATTGAGGAGAGGTGTGCTATGACTTTTATAGACAATCTGGCGTACAATGTTCGCACAGTGGGTGAAAAAACGGGCGAAAAATCCCATAGACTTAACAATGTAACCAACTTTGACGGGCCATAGCTCCGAGCGAGAATTTCGTAGATACATGTGGGTCACCACATTTGAAGAAGCTGGCAAGCTGTGTGAGAACATACCTCGCAGTGGGGTAGAAGTTGTACCCCTGGGGCACAAGAGCCCCCCAAATTTGCCCCATAGACATACTATGGTGAAGGAAATGTGTGCACGTTTTTCCTACTATGGTAACTCGAACATAACTCTGGATCACAGTGTCATAGAGACATAGGGGTGGGCTCATTTCACTCAGCCAAACAATCAGTTTCGCAGGATCATCGGGAAGCTTTCAAGCCGCTCCCTAACAACCAAAAAGAGTACCTTAGCAACCATTTAGCAAGACCTACATCTCTGCATCAGAACATCATATAGACATGGGGTTTGGCTCTTTTGACTCATGCTAGCAAACAGGACTTCCATCATGCTACACATGCTAGCACTGAACAGCTACATGTTAATATTGATTAGCTAAGTTCTAAAACATGTTAAATGATAAATAATTTTTAAAACATGAAAAAGAGGACCCAACTAACTGCACCGTGCCGAGATTTGACACTGCAAGCACCACTCACATTTTCTGCAGAAAATGTACATATCTAGTTATTGTTGTTATTATTGTTAACTTTAATCATAATAATATATCTACCATTAATGATAATAACAACAGTAATTGTTTCTATTATTATTTTAAGATATGCTCATTATTATTGTTATTATTAATGAATAATTAACAAAAAATTATTTTGTTAATTATGTAATAATAATAATTGTTGTTGTTATTAGTAGTATTGTTGTTGTTATTGTTATTATTTAATGTTTATTATTTAGCAGACACTCTGTTCCAAAGCGACTTGCTGTAGGCTTAATGTAGGGACAATGGCTGATACAAATGTTAGACAAACATTAAACTTCTCATCTTCAGGTGCTTCATAAGCGGGTTCCTTGTGGAGAGGCGGAGCTCAGCCTCTTCCTGACAGCAGTGGAGAACACCTGGATCCACGTGCGGCAGAAGAGACGAGAACAGGGACGACATCTCCGAGAGCTCCCTAGAGCACAACCGACCTCCACCTGCAGCACGGATGCCTCCGCTCCATCTGTCCCTGACACAGACACTCCAACACCAGCACCAGAGGAACCCTCAGCAGAGGGCAGCAACACGAAAGAGAGGAACGAGCAGCAAGACCCAGAGAAAGGTGCTGACGTCCCAATGGAGTCCCCCACCGAACCAAAGCAGGCGGTCGCTGGCGGTCCTCAAAACCCAGAGACGGTACAGCACTTTCTGTTCAAGTGCCTGGTGAACGTGAAGGAGGAAGAGAACGATGTGGTGGTGGAGATGCATTGGGTGGAAGGGCAGAATAAAGATCTGATGAACCAGCTCTGCACTTGTTTGAAGAACTCTCTCTTTCGACAGGTAGCCAAACCTACCTAACACCACACGGGCTTCGTTCAGCTTTCCTCCCCACCTTCCAACACAGATTCAACACTGTCCATAGTGCTGCAAATTAAACAGAACTCCACATTCACAGATGTTTTATTAGCCACTGATCGATGTTGTGATCAGAATTTTTATTACGTTTGTAATAAAATATTTTAAATAATTTTTGTTGTTAGTGTTTTTGTCATTTTGGTTAAATGCACACTAATAAATACATTTGGTCATACTTTATTTTAAGGTCCAATTCTCGATATTAACAAACCAATAACTATTACTTTTGCCTCAGTAAACTCCTAATTTGCTGCTTATTAATAGTTAGTGAGGTAATTGTTAAGTTTAGGTATTAGGTAGGATTAGTGATGTAGAATATGGTCATGCAGAATATGTGCTTTATAAGTACTAATAAACAGCCAATATATTAATAATAGGCATGCTGATAAGCAACTAGTTAATAGTGAGAATTGGTCCCTGTAACCAATAATTTTATTTAGGTTATTTATTTTAGAGATATTTAGATTTCTTTTATTTATATTTTTTAATTGTAGATTTTAATCCTTGCCAATTATACGTATATTATTATAATGTTATCACAATTTTCTTAAGGTTGCAATGAACAGACAGATCTGTTGATTAATTATTTGGGGGGGGGTGGAATGAAGAGCATGGACTTGGTTCTAAACATCTGTCACTGATTTGATTTTAAGAAGAATTAAGTCTTTTGTTTTCATCGGAAGTTGTGGTTATGATATTTTGATAAGACATGAGGTCCAAAATTTTGCTAAAAATGAAACCTGCATGGATGAATTGTTCACAGTGAGATCTGTAATATGCATTTAGAAAATTAGGTGATTTTTTTATTTTATTTTATGCTGACTGTTTCATTTTATGATCCACTGTTTAGATTTTTTTACTTTAAATAATCTATTACAGAACAATATGCTTTGAATTAGATCTTAAAAAAATGCATTTCTCAGAAGTTTTATAAAAATGTAAATAAAATATACAAATATGATTAAAAATAGTTTTAGCTTTCTCTAATGCTTTGGCATTTAATTTTTTATATTAAAAATATATATTTTAAATACATTTAACTTTTTTTGTTAATTAATAGTAACATTTGATCCTGATTTTAACTAACCAAAACAGTTTACTTAAGAGGCAATAGCTTCCTGCATTGGACAAAGGGTGTCCCCATATATTCCTTAGACATCAAATGTTTGGAAAGCCAAATAACTCAATAATAGGTTGTGTTCCTTTGCATTCCCTGTCTCTGGAATGCCTTTTTGGTTGTTTCACAGGAAGTTTGAGTTAGTAGAGGAGCAGGCCTTCATCACAGGAAGCAGCGGCCGCTGCAGTAGTCACTGAGGACCAAGAGCAGATAACGTGCACTGGGAGTCACGTGAAGCTTTCCAGGGTAAACAAGCTGCTACTCTAACTGCCCCGGGAGCAGCTTCTTTAGTTGAACCAGGAGTTTTTCGCCGTTTCCGTGCATGTGCGAGTCATATGAAAGTCTAAGGGTAGAGAAGGTTTATGAGTGTTTGCTTACCCTTTGCTTTGACCTTCTCAAGTGATTAAAAGGAAATGAAGAATGACTTGACGTGCATAGCAGTCAACCACAAAGCAACAGGATTTTAGTTCTCATGTGGAAGGCTGTTTCTTCTATCAGATAGGCGTAAACAACTTTTCCGCTGTTTTTGTAGTGTTTTTCCTTTTGAATGAAATCAGATACATTGGCTTGAATACATGTGCAGAAGTCATTGGAAATTGCAGAGAAAGTTCAGATACAGTGGCAAAGGGCTTAGAAATATGTTACTATATTTTTTCTCCCGTTTCTGGAAATGTCAAGATCTTCTTATTATCGTGTATTTATGCACCCTTTTCCCTTTAACATACATTTTTAGCGACATATATTTAATCAATGCATTGCAACATTCAAAATGTTCTGTCTTCTCTGTGTCACCATCTCTGCTGCTCTCAAGACTCCCTACTAGTGCTGTCCTGCAGTACGCTGCCTCACCGGTTACCATGGATACAATCACACGACTCGCCCTTTATTCAGTCAGCGCATGTATCATGATTCATGGCAGTAAAGAAAAGGATTCGGTGGTACTTTGATAGGATCTCGGGTGAAATAGGGCAGCAGAGTGAATTGGTGTTTGTTTCTCAAAATGAGAGTTTACTGCCATTAATCTGGTTAATATATTTCTATAAAAAAAGTTGTGCATATCTGGTCACAGTAAATGGTTCATTTTTATGAATTAATGTAAATATGTAGTAGTGTAGGAGGCCAATTACATTAAGTTATATGTAACTTTTACTTTTCGTACTTAATTCTTTAGGTTTTGCTGTAAAGCAGTGTGTGTTGTCTAACGTCAATATACACACACATACAGTATATATACTGTTTCCATAGCAATGTCTCGTTCCCTCATCTCAGGTAACCGAGGTTATGTGAGTAACCGAGAGCGTTACTGCGGACTGTTTATCGATACTCCTTGTCAGTGACTGAATCAGAAACAGCACTAGAGGTCGACCTGCATGTTACATTTTCGCTTTTAGTTGGCGTGGTAAACGCGCAGAATGACATCCATGTGAGCAGATACCATGCCTTGTGTGGCTGCGTTCCTATTGGCTGCTCTAATCTCATGTTTTATTAATCCGCTAGAGGCGTGGTAAGTGTATTGCGTAAAACCTGGATTTGACATTTATATTTTAAGCGTTCTGCTTCGGCCTTTATACGCAACTTCGAAGAAAAGTGGTGCTACACGTATTACTGACCTTATGTCAGTTTGTTTTTTATCGTAATTCATCGAATATACGCGGTTATTAAAACACGGCCATCTCCGTGTTTTGAAAGACCAGCGTGTGTGGGCGGGGCGTTGGTGCAAGGGGCGGAGCCCAACTGTCTGTACAATGGCCCGATATGTTGACTGAATAACCCGCCATCTTGTTGTGACTCCTCTACGTGCGTGGAAGAGTGACTTCAAGGGGGATCCAGTCACGTCTTTCCTTTTATTTTATTATTTTTTTTATAGACGAGAAGATTGGATCCCGAGCAGAAGCATTTGAATCTATCTATTTAGCATTTTTAATTCATTTCTCTAATCGTTTTTGGACCATAACAAGAAACAGAGATGAGTATCGAGACGCTTTTAGAGGCGGCTAAGTTTTTGGAATTGCAAGCCCTGCAACAACAAAAAGCACGTGGTAAGAAAAGGAAAATATGGGGACATACACCTTTATGACAGACAGAGGGTCACTTTAATGAATCGTGTTGTTCTCTAATGCAGTAGCCGGTTAATATGAGGCATTGTTGCACGGGATGTCACAAGCTACGTGATAGCAGGAATCAGTGTAGTGCGTGACATGAAATATGTTATAATACGCCAATAATACCAAGACTCTGCAAAACTGCAGTATAGTAGGCTATGCTTACGTTTACTTTCTAGGGTAGTAAACTGGTGTTTTCCGGATAGTGACAGCCATGTATTAAAATGCAGAGAATGTTCATCTGCTTTGGCTGTTGGGATAGTTCGTGATTGAATACTTCATTGCAGTGGCGATGTAGGAAAACATACCTGCTTGCTTTTAAGGGCGGTGGCTTACAAGTACGTGCGCGAGTGCCAGTTCAGTTGCGCTTTACATAATAACCTAAGTATCACATTACGCGGCTCTTATGTGTATCCTTTTTGTAGAAGTGAATGGATGTAATGTTTTATTGCATTTTCGTAGACTGTTTTTAGCCCAATAGTGTACGGTTCATTTATTTCACACTATTGTTTTTTCTCCCGCGCTGCATGCGCCCACTGGCGCTTTCTGAAGCCTCGGCGACGTGTCTGCCTTAGCCACGCCCCTTAAGCGCCTCGGTGACGTGTCTGCCATAACCACGCCCCCATATAATATCCGCGTGGACAGAGCCCTCCCCCTTCGCTCCATGTGCGCGCCAGGCGCTGCTGCTCTGTGCAGGGAGGGGGTTTACAACCAGAGGGAAAGTAGGACAGTAACCCCCTGCTTGCTTTTCCAAAACGTACTGCAGTTATATAACACACTCCTGCAGTTTTGGATCATCGTGGTGCCCTGACAAACAATACTGGGAGAGTGACATTCTCAGGAAGAATTTACATGATAAGCTTGTTGACTATGGGGGTCACTCAATCAGTTTAGATAGGCCTATATCAAATAATCAACTATTTATGAGGATAAATAGAATTAACAATTTTAATATAAAAAATGATAAACATACAGTATTATGTTTAGCAATCAATAATGCTAAATATAATTGTTTTCATCACTTTATTATTTTAATATGTAATTACAAAGAATCAGAAGGCAGTTCTACTCATTAATAAATATAAAAATACAATCACACTTTTTCCATGATGAATGAAGTTGACATGAATACTGTGAATGAATATTATATTTTTATTTTATTGTTGCATTTGCAAATTGTATACTTTTATATACATATCCAAAGATCATAACTTATTGCTTAATCGTTTTTTCCCAGCTGATTCCATTTCAATTGATTTATCGAATGTATTGCCAATTGACTGGAATATCATTTTTTTATTTTCTTTTGCATTTGGAAATTGTATACTTATATATACTGATTAATTGATTTTTTTTAGATGATTTTATATGTCTAGATATATAAAAATAGAAATCAAATGTATTCTGAAATGAAATATTATATTTTTCTTTTCTTTTTGAATTTGCTAATTGTATACTTGATTTTTTTAGCTGATTTTCTGTTCAATTGATATATCAAATGTAGTCTCATTATTATTATTATTATTTTACTAACCAGTCTAAGTCTGTGATAGAAATCTTCTCGATCAGTTTCACTTCTGTATATTTCACCACAGCTGACTGTAATTCTACTCAGCATGTGACTGTAAAAGCATGAGCCAGCAGTTTGTAAGTCATTTCCTGTGTGCAGTTACACATTTGCCCTCTATAGCTGTTAAAAAAGGTACACCAAAATACTTCAGACAGGCAGGTGTTGTCCAGAGAAATTGTTTAAAAAAGCTTCTCTTCTCTAGTCTGGCACAATTAGAAGTATTCAAAGAAAAGTGGAACCTTGATATGCGTTTATGCATGTGGGAGGTGTTTTTTCCTCTTTTACTTAAAGTCCCCCTGTAGTCAAATATTTGATCCCTTAAAACTTATCTTTGATCATCAAAATGACATATTTAAATGTTTTTTCTTGTGGAAAATAATTTTCTCATGCCTTAAAATAGCTTGAATATAACTCTACACCCTTGCCTCATTTACTATATGCGGATCTATGAATATGCAAATTAGTCCCGCCTCCACTCAGTCACACAAGCCAGGTCCTCCTGATCCACTGAACTGTAGTAAATGCAAAACAATGGCATACGCGAATAATGACTGATAAAACTACGTTTTTACTGGCGGACAACTACAGTGAATACTGTAACAGTCGTTAAAGTTACTTACTTGACGATGTTGTGTCCTAAAATGCCTTGAAAACTCGAATGCGCCCGCGAGCATATGCGTGTGAAGTGCAGACGCCGATGCGGGAGAGGTGGGTCTGACTCCGGGCTACTTTTACACTGTTGCCACGGGTTATAATGCAAGTTGGCGGTTCTAAATTCACATTAAACCACAGCTTCATGGGTTTTTTGCTCTAATTTATTTTTGGTTTTGTGCTGGTATTGGTATATTTTGCATAGTGATCGGAATCGATCCGGATTATTGGATTGTGACGTAGCAAACCGAGGGCTGTTTCAAACCGCGTTTCTGGGACTGCCATTGAGAAACTACACTTTTAAAGAGAAAATACTCAGCAATGGTGTTGATTAATGGATTGGCACATGGTTTGTCTAAAAGCATGTTAAAAAAACCACATAGACAAATAAACAACATAAAAAACTTGATTTTCACTACAGGGGGACTTTAAAGATATCAATAATGTGTCATTAATCAGCTGTGTGTCAGGAAATCGAGTGTATTTAAAAGGACAGAACAGTCACATTTCACTTGAAAGGCTTGCTGGTTTGTGTGTATTGTGCTTCCTTGTGTATTCTGGTAATTGGTTGTTTCGTTCCATAGGAACTAGAACTATTTTTTGATATTTTGATTGCTATTAATTGGCTGATATGAAGCAGAGTTTTCTTCAGTGCTATGTTCGTAATACATTTGAAGCTTTTTGACCAATTCGGGTTGTTATACATAGCCTAGGTGAGTGCTAAAATAGTTGGAATAATAAAAGCAGTAATGTAAAGGGACATACAGAAAGCTTCAGCAGGAGGAAGTGTGCGCTGTATAGTGGTGACTGGTGGGGGTGGATTGCTGCGCTGTGATTGGCTGAGATTAGGTTGGAGCACTTTCACCACCCTCTTCGCTGACACACACATGCACACACACACACACACACACGATAAGAATGCCTGTCTTAAAAGTCTCATTATCATCTGAGCGCACATGATTTGATGCTGTCTGGCTTTTCACCCTAATGAGCTTCATGGTGTTCCAGATGCACACACACCTGTGTCTTTTTCAGTTTATCTAGGGCACCTCGTATACCTGTGACCTCTTTACCTCCCTGGGCGTTAAGAGGATTCTTTTAAAACTGGTAGCATTAGGTTGTGCAGTGATTAATTTTTTGATATTTTGATTGCTATTAATTGGCTGATATGAAGCAGAGTTTTCTTCAGTGCTATGTTCGTAATACATTTGAAGCTTTTTGACCAATTCGGGTTGTTATACATAGCCTAGGTGAGTGCTAAAATAGTTGGAATAATAAAAGCAGTAATGTAAAGGGACATACAGAAAGCTTCTGGAATGACTTGACTTGGATTAACCATAAAAGCGCTGATCAGGATAATTCTCCTTCAACCCCACAACAGCGAGCTAATATCTAAATGCACTTTAGCTGAGCAAAGCCTAAGAGTTTTTTTCAGGTGAATTCAGTGTTAATGCGATTTATTTTGTTTTACTGTTAATAAAATGGTTTTAAGTTGTCTAAAGGTAAAGTGTAATTTCTGTCACTAAACGAAATGAAGCAAAAATTGGTGTTTGATTTACTTTTTAATACTTTTATTCAGCAAGGAGGCATTAAATGATCATTTTAAAAGTGATAAAGACTTCAAATAAATGCTGTTCTTTTGAATTCTGTTCTATTTCTATTCATCAAAGAATCCTGAAAAAAATGTATTATAGTTTCCACAAAAATTTTCAGCAATCGGCATATTAGAATGATTTCTGAAGGATAATGTGACACTGAAGACTGGAGTAATGATGCTGAAAATACAGCTTTGCCATCACAGAAATAAATTACAGTTTAAAATACAAATAAATTAGAAAACAGTTGTTTTAACTTGTAATAATAATTCAAAATATTACTGTTTTTACTGTATTTTTGGTACTGACCCCAAACTTTTAAATTGTAGTGTATACAGTGGGTACGGAAAGTATTCAGACCCCCTTAAATTTTTCACTCTTTGTTATATTGCAGCCATTTGCTAAAATAATATGATTACTAAAACCGGAAATTATAAGAAATGAATGATAAATAGAAATATAAAAAAGCTATTAAAAATGACAAAAGCACATAACAAAATCACTAAAACTTACATTTGACTTATATGAAAACTGAAAATATCAAAATAAAAGCTAATTAAAAACAAAAAAAATATAATAGGATATGAAAAAACTAAAATAACACTGATTGAAAATGTAATTTGTCATTCTCCTTTCACCTATTTTTACATATAGATTACTTGTCGTGTAACACTTAATCTTTCAAAACACTTATAAGTCTGTTAAATGTAATCTTAAAAGCAAACCTTAAAATTAATATCCATTTCTTACTATGCTTAATGTTGTGGTACCTAAATTTAAATTCAAAAAGTTTGATTTTGTTTTTAATTTTATTTAGACAATATAGTATATAATTTTAAAATTCATTCATTGGTTATCATTTATACCATGAAAATAACTGGTATATAACTATTGGCCTTTTAATATTGATGCATTCCATATAAATGTTTATCATGTTAATATCAATATGGGCCGTTAAAGATCCAGTTGGTTCAAGTAATGAATTTTTTCCCATATTTCTTTCAACTAGGGATGTCAATTTTCGATCATTTCCATGATCGATCGTGGTTTAAATTAACGATCAATTAATCGATTAATCGTTAACCTTAATGCTGCAAAATGCGTCTATGCAGCCTCCGGCATGACAGGATGTGCAAAAGTTACTCAAGAAAAAAAACAAAACTTTCTCACCCGATTTAAAGGGGATTTAGTCTGAATAAAATGCTAGTAGCAGGATTGTAAAATGAATAGATGTGATTATGATCATTTGATAAAATGAAGAGAGCTCGTTTGAGATAATTTTACTTTGTTGACTGTTTCCTATCCCGTCACGGAGATCGCTGAACGTGCCTCTTTAAATGGTTTTGTGGTGCTCCTTATTGTATTTTAAAACACTATTGCAATGTTTTCAACTGACATTATG
>NW_015552566.1:1474871-1487449 GCF_001515605.1 Sinocyclocheilus anshuiensis
GAATGAGGTTGCATTTATATACCGTCACCGTCACTCACAGCCGCTCGCACGTGTTTTGCGCATGAGCCGCATGCAGCCCAAAATTAAACGACTTAATCGACCATCGATAGCTTTAATAGATTGCATCTCTTATCGACAATTAATCGATCGTCGATTAATCGTTGACATCCCTACTTTCAACAGAAGAGAATGAGCTTCAGGAAAGACGGCGCCGCGAGCAAGAGGCGGAGAAGCGGAGAGCAGAGGTTATCTCTTACACTCAGCCAATTCGAATGAACCATGTGACCTGGGTGGAGGAGTCCGGCCCTGAGCATCGCCACATACCTGCCCCGGCCCAGCCTCATCCCCCTCCCCCCACCATGCCCATCACGGTCATCCCCATTACAGTGGTGTCCTCCACTCCACCCGCTCTGCCCCCGCCCCCCACCACAGCTATCAGCTCGTCGGCAGCACCCCCCCTCACACCACCCAGAAAAGACACCCACTCGCTGCCAAACCAGCAGGCACTGCACCAGCGCCCCCTCATCTCGTCTCAGGTGAAGGCAGAGCCCACCTCACTGTCTCAGTCCAATGGCACTAAACCAGCCCAGCAGCTCCAGACCTACCCGGGCCCCATCGTCACAGCTTCCCAGCATGCACTTCTCCCTCAGCCTGGACCTCCTTCAGTCCAATCCAGCCCTGCGGTTAGAGGCAGTCCGCCTGATGACCACCGTAATTTGGACAGCAAGAAGAGACCTGGAGGGTGAGTCAAGACGTGAAGCTGTTATTTATCACTATGTTATTACACGGCCCTGTATACTAGTATGTTAGTACTAATACTTGATTCTGATTGGTCAGTCGCGACAATCCGAGGTATGTTATCCCACGATAACAACCGGTAAAAGCTAATAACACAGGCTCATCCGGGTAACAGCAGTCGGCGCTGTACTCTTGCTTTAACTATTTTTTCTTGGTGGAAGCTTTGCGTTTGTTTAGCTAATAAAATATTAAAACTCGATTCAAAATGGTGTACAATTATTTAATTATGTCATCCTGGTATCGCGGACTCGCTTTTGTTTCATACAAACGCAGCTGCTGCCATTTTGCTACAATTGTTTTGTTCGCTGTAATGGATTATAAGAGAACTAACAAACTGGTAAGGTTTTAAAACATTTTCGTCTTAATTATTTTATTGCCTTAATTATTTTTGTGGTGAAATGTTGTGTAATAAGTGGTTTGACTGCACCGTTTCCCTTAAATGTCTGTCTAGTTTGAATTTGCCGCTTGCTCACAACTGCTGTCTTCACAGAAGCTTTGCGTTCAAATATTTCAACTCAAATCAATATTTCGCGTCTAATTATTTACTTATGTGGCAAGTAGCCGTGTAATAAGCGGGATAATGTACATCCAGCCGGTTGTTATCTCAGAATAAACCCCGACAGGGTGATCAGGACCCCGACGCGAAGCTAAACCATTGTATAAGACTGAATCATGTGAAAACTTTTATAGGTGTTTTTTTACGGCTGTTAGTTTGTATTATGTTTGAGAGCTAACTATTAAAAACCTTATGACCTGTGTTTACAGGGCAGGAACGAGAGAAGTGCACAATAAGCTTGAAAAAAACAGGTAAGGTCATCTTTGCTGCTGGTTTACCAAACTTAAGTGCCTTTCACCAATGTTTTTACACGTACAGGGTGATGTATGTACACCATCGTTCAAATGTTTAGAGTCAGTAGGATTTTTAAATATTTTTGAAAGAAGTCTTTTATGTGTACAAAGGCTGCATTTATTTAATCAACATACAGTAATAACAGTAATATTGTGAATTATTATTATTACAAATTAAAATACCTGTTTTCTATTTAATATATATATATTTTTAAATGTAGTTTTTTCCTGTGATTGCAAAGCTGAATTTTCAGCAGCCTTCAGTGTCACATGACCATTCAGAAATCATTTTAATATGCTGAATTGGTGCTAAAGAAGCATTTCTTATTATTATCAATGTTGAAAATAGTTGTGCTGCTTAATATTTTTGTGGAAACCGTGATACATTTATTAAGGATTCTTTGATGAATAAAAAGTTCAAAAGAATAGCATTTATGTGAAATGGAAATCTACTGTATTAATGCATTTAATATTACTTTTGATCAATTTACTGTGTCCTGCTGAATAAAATTATAAATTTCTTTAAAACAATTTTGAACAATAGTGTAACATCTGCAAAAAAAAGTTTCAAACACTCCCTGTTTGCCATTGATCTATAAACAAATTGATCAAAAACTGATTCTGCTAGTGGCACAGAAATTACACACATACAATCAAGTTATGCATATATTATATCAGGTATATATAATATATGTATATATTTTATATATGTATATTGTTATATTTTTATTGTTCACATACTTAACAGATAAAAATGAATATAGCACTTACAGTAATTGTCTCATAAGTGTATTATAATATATAAATGTTTATAGAAATATAAATAAGTGAATGCTGATACCACATAAAACCTTATTATAACTTTTCTGTAATTATAAATGATCTCGTATTCTCAGACGTGCTCACTTAAAGGAGTGTTTTGAGACCCTGAAGAAGAACATCCCTAATGTTGATGAAAAGAAGACCTCCAATCTGAGTGTTCTGCGAAGTGCTTTGAGATACATTCAGGTAAGCGCTGATAAATCTTCATTTACATGTTCACTGTCTGCTGTACATCTGTATCTTGACCCATGTCATCAGACTTTGACTTGAGGTGTATGTTTATACGCGTAAATGATGCAAGAGCAGGTGGGAAACCACACTATGATGCAGTCTTCAGTTTGTTAGTTACAGTTCTTTTATCTGAGGACTGATAAGCTGAAAATGAGATATTTCCAATGTTGCTTTGATTGATCTAAAGCCGTGAGATTAAAGATCTCTGATCGAGTTTATTTGCGGAGGGAAAATGGATAGTTGCTCTCCTGCAGTGTGAGCAGAGCACCTTCTCTTTGTCTGTAAACCGAGATCATCTGATTAAACCAGTGCCTCATTCACACATGCACACGTCTACAGCAAGACCCTTTAGGAGAAGAAATAGAAATCCAATCAAATCAAAGGATTTGATTAAGCTGAGGCAACTAGGGCAGTGTGGAAACAGAACTCGTGTCACTGGATCCCCGGTGCCGTCACCCACCCCCTCCTTAAGCCGCTTGCTTCTAGCCATTGGTGGATTTGACGGACTGACCCAGCCCACACATTATCGCTCTTTCCCGCTCTCTGCTGCCTGTTTGCTCAACCAGGCTTAAGGTGTATTTATTTAAAGCACATGGCCTGCTGAAAACAACCAGCCATTTGCAATGATTCTTTCCAGAATGTGATCTGTATACTGGGAGCTTGAAGCTTTTTGAGTATGAATTTGTATTGAATATGTGGATCTGTTGTTTTTAGAACATCATAATTTAGATTTTTGTAATTAGTACTGTGAAGCTACATTGAAACTGTAGATTTACACACTACTGGTACTTAGCTATACTATAAGTTATAAAAAGTAGCTAACTACAGGCTAGATTTCAAATGTATCTGTATCATAAATGTATGTAAAGTCATCATATAGTCAATATACATTAAATGTATTTTTAAATGTATAAATAAAATACATTTATTTAGCTGTATAGTCAACTAAATAGTCAACCTGAGCAATATTTGTCTAGCACAGAAAAACTATAGGTTGTCAATTAGAATAACATTACTGAAGCACTAATTAAAGTGCTAATTAATTTCTGCTCAGTAATAATAATAACTAACTAATTAATTTACAGAAAATTAATAAACACCTCATTTGAAATTAAAATGTTTTGCAGGAAGTGGAATGATACAAGTCTTTTTTAACCATTTAGTTTACACTTACTCTCGGAATGAACTGATTCAACAAAACTAATACAGTTAAATTACTTAATTCATAATTTAATAGTAATACTATTTTTGAAGGTGTTTAATGAATTACTAATTATTTTTTGAACCAGTTTGTTTACATTTATAGTCCATTTACTGTCATTTACATGTATTAAAATAAATTAGACTTCCCTGCATTTGAGAGGACATTAGGAGTGTGTTTTGAGTGCTTTTATAGCTCACTGTTACAATGTGACAAAATCAGAAATGTAGCATTTTGTAGCAAGCTTGTAATAGTGCCACAACTAGTAAAAAATGTTAAGTTAGTAGCATGGCTAGTTTTAGTTAGTCACTCCGGATGTATTATTATTAATGACACTAAGTAATTACTGTCTTTGAATGTTTTTCTTGAAGGACAGGTTTGCGGGAAGCTCATGTGTATATTTTATTGAATGTTCACAGAAAAGCTGATTAGAGCTGTTTCCCAGCCAGTACCTCTCCCTCTCCCTTTCTGTTTTGTTGTGTTCCTGCTAAAAAATTAGTGTGTGCCTGTGCCTGCAGGTCACGGGGCTTCTCTCTTAATGATTAGTGTTGTGTTTGTGTGTACATGTGTTTTGCGATGGTCTCTGGAGGCTTCGGTGGCACAGCGTGTGTTCAGGCCGTCCGCTGGGCCATGGGCAGAGGCAGGCACGCGCGCCTCACCTCCACGAGTCTGCCTCTGCATGCGCTCCGGTCCGCGGCCCCTCCCACTCTCCCCTCACTGACCAATCAGCTCCTCCAGAACTGAATAAGAGGATTGTTTGAAGAGATTATTCTTCATTTTATTCATCTTCATGGCACCTGATTCACATATTCCTGTGACGTTGTGCCAAATCTGCTTTTTGACTTCCAAAGTGAAGTAACTGATTAGTGATTTGTTAATCCTAGGACAGATTGCGACAATGCTTATCTGTATTAGGCCAGGTAATATACCAGTGCTGTTACTGTTGTCTAAAACAGAAAAGAATACAATGAGTGCATTAACAAACAATTAGCAATTCATTTGCTACAGTATTTATTAATCGTTCTGAATTTTAGTTAATAAAAATACAACCGTTAATTGTTAGTTCGTTACCCCATAAAATATTGATCAAATTAACATTAGCTAAGATTAATAAATGTTTTAGAAGTATTTTTCATAATTCATTTTAAATAATGTAGTTAACTATTGTTAACAACTCGAGGGGTGAGAACCAGAAAGGCGTAAGTGACATTTCACCAACTTTACAGGAGAGCCAAAACAAACATTTTACCATAGTTTGATCTGACTTTGTGTACTGATTTCAATTGTTTATAATAAAAATTTGTACACTCATGGATGACAGTACTTTTGCCAGTAGAAAGAGCTCATTAAGAGCTTTCATTTGATATATATATATCTCCATTTCACCAAAAATGTCACTTACGCCACTTTACAGGAGAGCCAAAACAAACATTTTACCATAGTTTGATCTGACTTTGTGTACTGATTTCAATTGTTTATAATAAAAATTTGTACACTCATGGATGACAGTACTTTTGCTAGTAGAAAGAGCTCATTAAGAGCTTTCATTTGATATATATATATATCTCCATTTCACCAAAAATGTCACTTACGCCTTTCTGGTTCTCACCCCTTGAAATGGAAACCTGTTGTAAAGTGTAGCTATTAAAATAGTTAAAAACAGTATTAAAATTATCATTAAAATAAAATATTAGATGAAAACCGTAAATTTAAAAAACAAAAGAAAATTACAAATCTTGCCTTGGCAACTATCTGAAAAAAAAAATAAAAATAAATTAAAAAAAAAAGCTCAATTCAAATAATTCAAGAATGACTAAAATAGTATAGATATAATACTAAAATACACACTGTTACATATTAATACTAATACTAAAAACACTAACATACTGTTACTCTGGGAAGAAAATAAAAGCCGTTTCTTTAATTTCTCTGGATATTCAGAGAAATTTGCTTGTCGTGGAAAATCTTGAGGAACTAGTCACACTGCAGTCCTTGTGGTTTTGACTCACGCTTCATATTACTTACAAATGTTGATTTGAAATGCACAAACGCGCTATTAAACTACACATTTGTATTCATTTTTCATGCTATACTGGCCTCATAATACTTGGATTATGATTACGGATTATGGTGACTGCTGCTTTAAATGTTATCCTACGAGTCTCAGGAGATTCCCTGTTCTGTCTAGTAGCTCAGAGCTCCTCCTCCATTTCTCCCTCCCTCTGGGCTTTTTTTCCCCCTTCCCCCACTCTGGCGTTCATCATGTTCCCTGCCGCGGCCACATGAGTAGCGAGCACATGGCTAGACAGAGCCGTGTGACGTCACCCCTCTGTGACAGCCCCCTCCAGCTGTTGTTCCTGCTGCAGTACGGTCCACTCGTCGAGCTCGATCTTAGTTTAGCCACATCCCTGAAACCCCCGCATTAGGTGCTGCCTTTTATTTAAGAAACCTTGCAGGACCTGTTTTGCTTAGCAGTGCATTGTGTTCCAGTGACTGATGTATTGTTTATTCCAGATAATCGTATTGAGATTTTTATGGGGGATGGTTTGTAGTGGCTTGGGAAATCTACAAGGTCGGTTTTTTGTTATTGGCACAATGTTTTGATGTAGTTGCATAAAGTAAATAAATATCAGTGCACTGAATTACACCCACTGGGTTTATGTTGCTCTGCTGTCTCAGTAGGTTTGTGACTGATGAGCAAAACCAGAATGAATCTTGTGAGATCCACCTGATTAATTTCCTGTCTTTGTGTAGCAGTGCATGTCAGCACTATAGTAAGGCCTATGTGGGTCAGTTGGTCATCTATATCATGCCCTACACTACAGGAACTAGTGGTTTATCCTTGTGGGGTTAGATCACATGATTTCTATGCATGGTAAAAGGCCTATTTGTCTTGTACAAACCACTGCAATTTCAATGTAGCTGATTCAACAAGTATTATTTGGTAAATGTCAGCCTCATCCTGGCTGGCAGACATTTCTACATGTCTAATTTTGGTCTGTCCAAATGAGTCGCACCATCTGTAGATCATTTGCTTTGAATGGAAAATTCTGTTATTGTCTATCCATCCTCATGAACTGTTCAAAGGGAGTGTCTAGCAAAATGACAAAGCTGCACTTTCTCAGAACAACTGTCTGTCCAGTTGCAATTATAAAATACTAATTCTGACCTAATGTATATATCCCCCTTAAAGACCGGCTAATACTTTTTTTTAATACACTTCTATACAAGGCTATAATTATTTGGTCAAAAATACAGTAAAAACAGTAATACTGTGAATTATGAACTGTTGAAAACAGTTCAGCAGTTACAAGTTTTTTTTGTTTGTTTAGGAGTAATATGCTCAACTGATTTTTGTTTCATTTTTGCGAACCAGAATTGATATCTTTGATATCTTCTTACCTTTTTTTTTTTTTTCATTTGTCTGGCAACCTGCTAAGAAAAAATGAGTAGATTTGGCATTTGAAAGCCTTGTGTAATTTAATCAAACCCAAACTCTTTTTGTCACAAAAAGTGTCAGTTAAAGGAAATAATGTTGGTTGATCTATCTCTGTCCCCAAACAAATGTACACTGCACTGCAAGACTTCCTCTTTAGTATCACAACAAAACCAGAGACCCAGTGAGATTTATAGCAGTGCTTGAACTGACCAAGTTATCAAACACCTCAAACTGGAGTCATGGGATATCCTTTACTGCGGGCTTGTTTTTGAGGAAGAGCGTGGCTGCAACGTGGCTCTCTTTCTCTCCCTTTGTTCTGCAGAACTGAGTCTGTAAACGCAGGACATCCTAACACTGCATGCGAGTTCATTTTTAACTCATACAAATACATCAAAAAGCATGCACACTTGTATATACATAAACATGATGACACGTTCACATGTGCGCAGTCAGGGGTTACTTCAGTGAGTAACTGATGAGAGCAAACCTATGGGGGAGGGTGAGGTCATGCGCTTGGCTTGTGAGAAACCAACTACAAAAGCTAATTAAAGCCACTATCAGTTCATCCCTCAAGTCGGCCCTGAGTTTGAGAGCTGCTGTTCACGCAGATGTTCCTCTCTGGCCTTATTTAAGCACACATATTTACATACCCTCCAGAGTATGAATACAACAATGATTCACATTCATCTCCTGAAACACCATCCAGATGTTGTTATTCCTGTGCCGGAGATGATAACATCTCATATTCAGTCAGGAGCAGGGTTATTATTGTTAACTGAAATCATAAAACCATTTTGATTCCTTGAAATTCACTGAAATAAGATAAAATAAAAAACTTAAATCTAGTTTCTATTTCTCATATTTTTTTAAGTTTAAGTTGAACTACTAAATGAAAAGTTAAGCTAAAAGCTTAATGAAAACTCTAAGAAAAATTACAAAAAACTCAATTAAAATCTAATTAAAAATATTAATGTAAACTATAAAATACCAAAATAACACGGACGGTTTAGCCGTCCGCAGATCAGGAGTTCAGTGGGTTTGGGTGTTTGTGGAGCAGGCCGGCCTGTGTGTGTGTGTGTGTGTGTGTGTGTGTGTGTGTGTGTGTGTGTGTGTGTGTGTGTGTGTGTGTGACTAATAGAGGCAGGCATGCACAGCTGTGGGCTGGAGCTGCGCCTGATGCAGCACACAGACCAGAGAGCTGTCAACATGCCTCATCAGCGGTGGGAGGTGGGGTCAGTGAGGGCCTGGTGGAGACAGCCAGCAAGGAATGCACCGGCCCCCCAGGGGAAGGAGGGCTCGCTTGTAAAAAAGACCAGGGACGGCTCTTGTGTAACTGCCTTTTACGGGGTGCAGATGTAATGTTAGGAAACGCTCGCACTGAGATTCAGGTTTAGATTTGTGTGGCGGTTGAAATGTGGTCTGGTATTGCTATTACCTTTGGCTATTAACTTGATAAGTGTTTCGCATCATAGCTGTTACTAGATCATATGTGTCAGGCACAACTGGAATGCTGTATTCAACCAATCAGCATCTAGAATTGTTCTTACAACTGGAGGTTTGTTTGTAGTTGGCTCTTTGATAAGCTCCACCCCATTTGGTTACTGTTACTAATTCAGCTGAGTTTTGCAGAACATCCAATAGAAATAAACTGCTTGGTTTTCATTAAAATGTGCTCACCAGGTGGTAAAAATTGATTGGGTGTTATTGTCGGCTGGAATGATGGATTATGATATGGCTGGTTTTGTTTAAAGGGGTCATATGATGCTACTAAAAAGAACATTATTTTGAGGAAAAAATGAAATCGCATCATATGACCCCTTTAAAGACATTGTTAAATTATTCAGCAAAGTTTTTTGGGGGGAGAAAAGACAGTAATCCTGTATTAATACACTGTTATAAGTGACCTGGCAACAATGTTTGCCCATATTTTTCATAAAATTACATTTCCTGCATTTCTGAATGCAAATATGACTTATACTGCTGTTCCAAAGTTTGGGGTCTGTATATTAGTGCTGATTAATCGCGATTAATTGTATCCAAAATAAAAGTTTTTGTTTACATAATGTGTGTGTACTGTGTATATTTGTTGTGTGTATATATAAATACACACACATACATGTATATATTTAAGAAAAAATATGTTATGTTAGCTATATGTTATGTTATAAAAATGTTTAAATTAAATGTTATTCTTTTGAACTTTTTAAATAATGTTTGAATTATATTATGTTATTTATATTGAATTATATTTAATTTAAAAAATTGACCACTGTTTCTGTAATATATTAAACTATTATAATATAATATTAAGCAACACAACTGTTTTCAACATTGATAATAATAATAAGAAATATTTCTTGGGCACCAATCATCATCTTAGAATGACTTGACGCTGAAAATTCAGCTTTGCCATCACAGGAATAAATTGCATTTTAAAATATACCACAATAGCAAACAGTTATATTAAATTGTAATAATATTACTGTTTTACTGTATTTTTCATCAAATAAATGCAGCATGTGAGCATAAGAGACTTCTTTTAAAACATTAAAAAAATCTTACAAACCCTAAACTTTAAACAATAGGTAGAGTATATATTAAAAAAAGAGCAAACGTTTGACTAAGAAAACAGCAGACGGCATTGGTCCATAATGTTAGGCCTAAAATAAATGCAGGACTAAGTAAAGAATCAACTGAGGTCACACGTTTTCCTGAAGATTGTATGCTGCTATCTGCTCTGATTCATTCTGTTAGTGTTGTTACGTAAAGCGTGTGTCCAGCACACCAGACCTATATATGGAGCTGATGAGCGGTGCTCAATCAAAAAGGCTTTATGCTGCTGCCCAGTGCAGACAACACATGCTCACACTGTCACACTGTGCTGCCCGCTCGCAGTACCTGTTACCACAGCAACTGTGATGGTTTTCAGCTGTTGCCTTGACAGTGCTCGAGTACTCCAGCATCTAATTTGCTGAGACAAAGATGCTGACACCTCTGAGAGGCGAAAGGCCACTCTGTGCTTTGGAAAGGAAGTGGCGTGTATCGATTGGCCCCGTGTCCTGTAATTATTCACGAGAGCGCAGCAGAACAGAGACTTGATCGACCCCGAGCCGAACTGCAAGTCCTCCTTTATCTTCTGTCTTGCGATCTACACACACCTGTACACATATCAAATGACTGGCCTGGATCTTTTTTCCACGCTGTTATTATTTCTTCAGGGCCATGCTTGTCCAGCGCACGTGGTGCTGTGTGATACGTGCATCCATTGTCATTGCTCATTGTTTGAGGGTTAGTGTGTCAGTAGTGGGTTTCTTTAAATGTATTTTATATGCAGTGATTTTTGATTTTCTAATTTAAAGAAATGGTAATTTAAAGGTTCCATATTGTCAAAACTGAAATTTCCTGGCTTTTTTCACGATTACTGAGGTCTAGGGTCTATGTAACTACCATATAAGTTGCACACAGACATTATTATACATTGAGTATGATTGTTTATGATTATTTATTATATTATTTTAATATATAAATTTATAAGAAGTATTTTCCAAAATATTGTGCATGTATTTGTAAAATATTCTTTAAAAATGTTAACAATATATTTGTTTATGAATAAAATGTTATTATATAAATATTTCTAGTATTTTCATGTGAAAGTTTTTTGTTTCCTGTCAGACATATTACTGATAACCATGAATTACTATTATTGTTGTTGTTTTATACAATATGTAATCTCTAATAAGATATGTTACAAAATATGTAAAATGTATTTTTGTGATTATTATTACATCCTGTACTGTTATATCTTTTAAAAAAGTTTGTGTATATATATATATATATATATATATATATATATACACATACATACACAGACACACGCATTATTTTGTGAAAATTGTACATATTGTAAAACTACATTGTGTATTTATTTTTTTTAATATTAAAAATAAAAATGTAAAAATATATATAAAATTGTTATTATTACTACTACTTCTATTCCCCTGTCAGATATATTGCTGAGCATCATTGTTTTTAGTTTAGTGGAGTTCCCCTTCTTGGTGCACAGACCCCTTAATCTCTCTCGATCCATCCTCTTAAGGGCCTTAGCTGCTGTTGTGTCCTCATTGCCTGTTTGTTTCTCATGTGTCAGCTGACAGTGCAGGGAAACTGGGTCACTTCTACCCAGCCCAGTGTGTGCCGTGTCTGTCCCTCTGTCCCTCCCTTCTGTCTTTATCTGTATGTTAGTGTGTGTGTCTGGAGTTTCGTGTTTCTCTGATCTACAGTTTACCTCATGTTTGTGAAGTTGGATCAGTATCTGTGTGTTTTTGTGGGTAGGTAGAGATGTAGTCTTGTTTAGCACGCTCACACTACCCAGATGTCCACTTGTGATTGGCCGAGCTCGTGTGTCATGGGCTCCTCCCACTGGTTACTCAGCGTGTGCACTCGTGCACAGCAAGTGAATGCTTTCCCAGAAGTGGGAGGGGCTGTCATGCCTTGGGTATCCACGTGTTTGTGTGAGTAAGAGAGAGTGGCAGTGGCAGGGTAAGGCATCCAGGAAGGAGCAGAAACTGACGTCTACGCCTGTAGATGATTACAAGCACACTTACAGAGAAGCATGTGACATTTTTTACTTGCACGTCTAAATTCCCAAATGTCTTCCTTATAAGAAATTGCATTCATATAAACAGCCTTGACAGTGCTCGGTATTTTTGATCATCATCACAGAATAAACCCTGACATGATGACCAGTTATTTTATAGATAGTTGTTTTATATGGAGAGAGGGATATAAATGACAAGTATATATGTAATGAGATATAGTCTAAAATCACATTATGATGATTATTTTATATATAAAGCAAGATATAAATACATACATTGATTTAAATCTAAGCCTGCTTTTTGCTGCACAGCAAAATTACATTTCATTGTTGCAGTTGTGTCTTTTTGCAGACTATAGACTTTAAGTGCACCCTGCCAGCTCTTAGTGCATGTGGAAAATGCTCACTTATTTATTTCTCTGTTTCCCCACATAGACTCTGAAAAGGAAGGAGAAGGACTACGAGCATGAGATGGAGCGTTTGGCGCGGGAGAAGATCGCCTTGCAGCAGAGACTGGCTGAGCTCAAGAACGAGCTGAGTCAGAGGTTGGACGTGATTGAGATCAACCATGTTCTTCGACAGACTGTCCAGCCAGATGATGACCAGGCCTCTACCTCCACTGCCTCAGGTTAGTCCTGCTG
>NW_015552566.1:1487462-1520115 GCF_001515605.1 Sinocyclocheilus anshuiensis
CTGCTGAAGACCTCGTCTGCAGGTTTCCATGCTAATTGACAGCATGCTTTTTGACAGAGCTTAAAAAGTCCTTGAAATCACTTGATACATTTTTGTCCTGAGATTTTCTTAGTTTAAATTTGGTAAAAGCACTCATTGCCCTTTTTTAAAAGAGAGTCAGTAGGGATTGATTGGACAAACACAGATTGCGCAAAACAGAGATTTTTAATTACATAACACTACCATTCAAAAGTTTAGAGTCAGTAAGATTTCTTTTTTTTAAATAAAGAAATTAATACTTTTATTCAACAATGCATCAAAATGATCAAAAGTAACAGTAAAGGCATTTGTTACAAAAGATTTCCATTTCGAATCAATGCAGCTCTTTTGAGCTTTCTATACCTCAGAAAATCCTGTGGGATGAAATTAACCACAAAGCATTTTGCATGTATCTCAGATTTTCCACAAAATTATTATATATTATATTATATTATATTATAAGAAATGTTTATTGAGCAGCAAATCAGCATATTATTTAAAAGTAATAAATGAAAGAAAGAAAGGAAGGAAAAAAGAAAGAAAATAATAATATTCCACTGTATTGTTTCGCTGTATTTTTAAGGAAATGCAGTCTTGGTGATCATAATACACTTTACATTAGCATTAAAAAACATCTTACCCTCCCCAAACTTTTACACGGTGCTGTATATATCCTAAAAATTGTAAAAAGTACACGAAATGGCTTCAAAGCTAATGACAATTGACTAAAAGCCACAAAAGCTTTTATTTTGATCTTGTTTTTAACTTAATCCATTAATAGTTTCTGACCATTTTTTGTTGTTGTCTCTACAGAAGGTGAAGACAATATTGATGAAGATATCGAAGACGAGATGCCCAGCGCCTTACCCAAAGTGTCTGCTGTGCTTCAGCCAGATTTAAAGAAGTCCCGTCCTGTGTCATCCCTCATAACACAGCACATCCCCATCCCTCACAAACCGTCGAAGACTTTACCCCCCATTCCCTCAGCTCAACTCTCCCCCATCGCTGCCGCCGCTCCAATCACAGCTCCCGCTCTGACCTCAACCCCAGCATCTACTCCTGCCGCCCAGGTGGTGACCCCACAGACACTACCTTCAGCCCAGACTCATATAGTGACCGCGGCCAGCCTGCAGCCTTCCGTCATCGCCCACGCGGGATCGGCGTCACACGCCTCCGTCATCCAAGCCGTCAACCGTGCGATCCAGCCGGGCTCCAAGCATGTGGCCCACATCGCTCCTTCCTCCTCAAGCTCGGTGCAGCTGGCCCCAGGACCTCAATCCATTAGCCACATCACTGTCGCCCATCTTCCGGCAATCTACCCACAGCCCGTCACAGTCACACAGCCGGTGGTCATGAGCCACATCGCGCAAACGCTCTCTCACAGCCAGATGAACGGCACTTCGGCGACCAACGCGCAAGCCAAGCAAACGCCGGTGGGTGCTCAGATGGTTACCCATCACCCTCAACTGGTGGGCCAGACTGTCCTCAACCCAGTTACAATGGTGACCATGCCCTCCTTCCCAGTCAGCACGCTAAAGCTGGCCTGAAGCTCTGACATACAAACCCCCAGATAGAGTATAGACACTTATAGACCGGTCTGCCCCGTTTGAGACTGCCGCCACATGCAGCACTGCATTCAAACGAACTATAAAGCTAAAGGACTCGGTACATTCCAAATGAAAAGAAAGTATATAAACACGACGCAAAGAAATTTATTGAATGTCTACTATATAATGATATATAATAAAAGACAAAAAGAGATGTTTTATTTTTATGTGTGGGCAAAGGCAAAGTCTAGAGTGCTTGTGTGCTGCTCAGTGTGTTTTAGGCTCTATGGAGTGTATTATGATGAAACTGTGGTGCGATCCCAGCCTAGATTGACTCTCAGCCAGCCTGATATGTGTGACTACTAGTTTAAATGACTTAATGAAAAGGCAGCCCCCATAATACCTCACACTAACTCCTCAACTAACAGCAGACCTCATGTGAATACTCCTCTCAGCTCCCGCTAGACCAGGTTTAATGTTCTGTGTCGTCCCTACAGTTCTTAAAGAGAGAGTTTGTCGTTCCAATCTGTATGACTTTCCTCTTTCTGCAAAACATGAACATGAACTGTTTTTGTCAGTACAATAAAAGTCAGTGGGGTTCAAAACTACACAGACCCTGCTGACTTTCACTGTCTGGACAAAAACAAAAAAAAAACTTCAAAATAGCTTCTTTTTGTGTTCTGCGGGATAAAGAGAGTCGTAAAAGTCTGGAACGACTTGATGAGTGAATAATGCATTTTGTTTTGTTTTGTTTTGTGAACTGTCGCTTTAAAATCAATTTACCTGGTCAGTTTGGTGTCATATTTTACCACTATAGTTCATCATTACACTGGAGAAATTATTTTCTTAATATTTTTTAAGTGTCTTTTTTTTTTTCATTTAAAATATTTATACATTCTTAAAGCGAGATACATTTACTTGAGAAGGAAGATGAATTAAGATATTAAATGTATCAAAATTAAGTGAGTTTATGCTTTAAACAAGGAAAAAAAAAATCTGAAGAAAAATCTTGTTTCCCTTCCAATAAAGCTTCTTTCTTGCCTCACATAAGCATAAACTCACTGAACTTTGATACTTTTATTCAGAAAACAAGACTTAATGTATCAAGCCATTTTGTTTTGCTATTGTATAAATATGTTGATTTAAAAAAGTTAGGGTTTTACTGGAAATCAAGACAAATACTGAGTAATAAAATAATTTTTGCAGTGTACAATAGTCAATCATGAAGTTGACACCAGGAGCGTATGTGAGATGTTTCTATTAGAAAATATCTTTTTACAGAGTTTACATGATTTATCTGTAGTGCTCTAGCTGGCATAGACACTATTGTTGTGTGACTGTCACGTGAGTCATGGGAATCTGACAGGAGTGCCTTTAACGTTGTCAATCTGGAGTCCTGTTCAATGCTGCACAGACGCCCCCTATTGTTCTCTTTCTGCACCTGCACTCTTTAAGTTATTCACTAACAAAGCCACCTACTTAAATCCAGCTCAGTGGTGTATGAACCATATTAAATAGCCATTAGTTTGCAACGGCGCAAACATTGTTCTGGATGTCATTGCGAATGTATTCCAACACATTCAATGCCTTCATCTTGCCACTGGTGATAAATGTTGGATATTATATGTGCAGGAAATAACTGCATGGTTAATTTGTCATGTAGCAGAGTGTTCAAGTTACATGCATTTGTGTGTTTGTGTAGTGAATGCATTTCTCAGAGGCTTTGTCTTTTATGTGTTAGTGACTAATGTTGCAATTGGAAGGTGGATTGATGTCACCTCGTGTTCCTTAAATAAACATCTTTTAGGCTTCAGGAGTGTTGTAAGAGTGAGAGATGGTGAAGGATTCATGGATGGGAAGATGTCTGTATTGAGCCACACTGACCGCTACACAGTTCTGCAGGTAGAGCACAGCCTGTATGTATAAAGAGATTTGATTTAAAACTAACACTGTGATCCCTGTCGGTTGTCGCAGTAAGAGCAAGCCAGGTTTACCAATCACACTAGCATTATGTTGCGGTAGAGTCCCTCCATTTGTTTTGCTTCTGTAAGCGTGTGAGAGAAAACACATTGGAACTTTTTTATTTTGGTTGTCAGGTTTAGTTTTGTGTATTCACACTTGGATGTATACTTTCTTAGACTAACTGATGTGGCTGTTTTCGCATGTAGATGGATGATTCTTGTTTCAGTGCTAACGTTTTAAAATATGTTCTTTTCAGTTTCTGGGACCATGTACAGTAATATATATGTTGGGGCAACTTTTCAGACCTCTTTCCACACTGGTATTATATATATGCGTATATATAGAGTGTTTTCCCTATGGAGAAAGTTCAAATTGTATATAGCCTGTAAATTTGGGGCTGCGTATAGACCTAACTGTCCATTATGTTGTAAGAGGAGCATAAATAAATAAATGAACAAATGTTGAATAAAAAATAAATCTTGATACATTTACCTATTGTTTAGTAGTCATTTTTGGACACTTGACACTGACAGGCTATTGAAAGGATAGTTCACCCAAAAATTAAACTGTCATCATTTACTTGTTTCAAACCTTTATGACTTTTTGCTTCTTCTGCAGAACAAAAGATATTTTGATGAATGCTTGGAACCAAATAACATTGGAACCTTTTGAATTCAGTTGTATGGACAATAAATAAATAAATACCCTTCTTTTGTGTTCCAGAAGAAAAAAACACTTTGGAGAAAATGAGTAAATGATGACAATTTTCATTTTTGTGTGAACTAGCCCTTTAAATTCTTAAGTGGTCTGTGCAATATTTCTTAAACCTCTAACAGAACTTTTAGCAAACCACTTACAGTTGGCAATTAATCCATATAGTTGAGGAATCAACCCAACCATTTTTGTGACTGATGTTTGTGTATAAAAATTAGGTTTTAGCTCCCACCCTGATCAAACAAATCCTGAACAAACTAAATAAGGTGTTTGGGGTTACTTGAAAATTACAAGCTGGTGTGTTGACCTCTAATTAACTAAACTAGAAAAACGTGAGGGTGAATAAAATAATGACCGTTTTCATTTTGAGTTAAACTAGCGCTTGTGTCAGGGCCGTCGCTAGTGGGGTGAAAGGTGGTGACGATTATAGGGGCCCACGGCGATCTCAACCGACTGGCTGAGGCCAGCCTAAAAAGACGCTCAGGACAGTTGACGGGCCACTGCTGCGCATCGTCACGAAAGCTTATAATTTGCACGTGTTTTTAGGCCTTGCCCATTTAAACATTCAAAAGAGTTTAAAGCATTCAAACACAAGACGCACAGGGCGCACGCAGAGAGACGCGTCTCAAAGCGCTTGAACAACGAATTTGCCTCTTCTTGCTCTTGTACAGACAAATACATACAAAATGATGTCAAAATACCCGTCTAGGAGACTATCCTCGAAAAAACGGTCGGTTATGTCTTGTAAACAGTAGGGAAAGAAATCGGATGTGTATCATTATAATGAATGCATTATCTCTTAAAGTGACCGCGCCTAATTTACTAGCTGCTGTAATGTTAATTAAATAAGTTTATTACTTTTTTTTTAATGTCATTTATGTAAGTGAGTATAGCAAAATAAAGTAAACTGTGACATATTATACCCAAAAATTCTTCATACAGTGGACTACCAGTGAAATTGACCAAAAATTACTTGGTGACCTGACCAAGTGTTTTTTCTTTAATTGCTAATGCAAACTTTTTACACCACAGACTGAAAAAAATTAAGCATTGCTTGGTAATTGGTCAATGAAGTTCAATTCAATTCAAGTTTATTTGTATAGCGCTTTTCACGATACAAATCGTTGCAAAGCAGCTTTACAGAAAATTAAGTTTCTACAATATATTTAGTATCAAAGTACTATCAAAGTATTGATAGTTGTGTAAATATTGTCATACTAACAGTTGTCTGAATTTTTGGTTGATTGTAATCCATTACATACATTTCTATCAAAGTTATCTGACATTATCAAGATAAATTTGTTCTGAGTTGACTGAGTTCTTGTCATATTTTATTACCATTTTCTAAACTATAGCAAATAAACTGTGATAATGTGAGAAATGTTGAAGGTGTCTGAATACATTTTGGTTTGACTATATTTAATTTTTACAGTGAAGACTATGCAGTGCTATTTTACATTTGATTATTCAGTTTCTGTATCTGGACACCTACAAACTTGAAAAAACTTAAACATTGTGTAAATAGCACGAATAAATGAATAGAACGAGCATGCAAATTAAACAATTTCAAACAGGGCCCATTGGTACAACCTGCACTGGGGCCCCGCAAACCCCAGCTATTGCCCTACCCCTGCTTGTGTGTATTGTTCACGTGCATTAGTATACTGGGCTGTCGAGTTATACACAGTAAAATAGCCTATGTGTGGAAGCCTGTTTCTTGCTCAGAGTAGAAGCAATAAAAACGGTAAGTGTGACTTTTTATCTCCCAAATGTGACTTTATATCGAAGTGTTAGTCTATTTTATATCAGATTTTTTTTTAAACGCTGGGGTGGAAACGATCTTCTAAATAGGTAATTATAATTATTATATAACTATTAAATATTACCTATAATCATTAGGTTATTTTAAATAATATATTAAATACATCAAAAATATTTTTTGCGTGCCTCACATAAAATAGTTTTGATGAATATGGTGTACTTTATTTTTTAAATTTACACCAATTACACAAGTGAAAAAAAGCTAAAAGGGAAAACAAACAGCAGAGTTATGTGGTAACTGAGTAAGATGAGCGGTTAGCAGTATCTGGCAATGGAAGGCGTTCTGGCAAAGTACAAATGCCACAAGATGACAAAGCAAAACCACATAATTCATGGGACAGTCACCCCGTTGTTCATCCAGCAGAGAGGGCTTGGTTGAAATCAAGATAAAGGTTATAAAATGATTCCTTACAGTCTGAATCAGTCAATAATATGTCATAAATAACACCTGACAAAAACAGAAATGATTTATAATCAAACCCTTCTTATGTGGTTTTAAAGTTTGGACAGGACTTCAGTCCTCATGTCTTCCAAACCCGTAAGACCTCCGTTCATCTTCGGAACACAAATTAAAATATTTTTGATGAAATCCGAGAGCTTTCTGACCCTGCATAGACAGCAAGGCCAAGGGTCCAGCACGATCAAGGCTCAGATACGTAGTAAGGACATCGTTAAAACAGCCCATGTGACATCATGGTTCAACCATAATTTTATGAAGCTACGAGAATACTTTATGTGTGCAAAGAAAACAAAAATAATGACTTTATTCAACAATTCTTCTTCTCCGTGTCACCCTGGCGCCATTTTGGAGAGTAGCACGACGCATGTGTGTGCTTTTCCTGCACGTAAACAATGCATTCGCTTGATGCTGCTGACTTAAAAGACGCACCTTGTTTACATTGAGAGGAGACCACGTGCATGCACCAGGGTGGTGCAGAGGAGAAGAAATGTTGAATAAAGTTGTTATTTTTGTTTTCTTTGTGCACAAAAAGTATTCTCGTAGCTTCATAAAATTAATATTGAACCACAGATGTCACGTGGGCTGTTTTAATTATGTCCTTACTGCATTTCTGCGCCTTGATCGTGGTAGGACCCTTGCTGATGAAGGGTCAGAGAGCTCTCGGATTTCATCAAAAAAATATCTTAATTTGTGTATGAAGATGAACGAAGGTCTTGTGGCTTTGGAACGACATGAGGGTGAGTATTTAATGACAGAATTTTCATTTTTGGGTGAACTATCCCTTGAAGCTCACAATAAATAAATTAAAAATAAATTAATAAATTATGCATTTGGTGGTGGCTGCTTTGTGCTTCTTCAAACTTTAACTCTGAGTATTATATTTGTTATATTAAGTATTATATTTGATCTTGCATTGGAAAACACTAAATATGTATTGTGTATTTTTAACAGTACTTTCTTGCTGTGTTTTTCAATGTAAGATCAAAGATCTATTTTATGGGACATGCAATACTCAGAGATAATTATAGGACCATTAAATAAGATAATTCCTACTTTGCATAAACACAGATCTGATGATTGCAAAAATATAATTTAGTTATGATACCATTATATTTGGTTATATATCTTGCTCTGCTTGTGCACAGGTTATCTCAAACACACAGCCTTGAGTGCTGTCGTTATCAAACTCAGCGGCGTGATTGTCACAACCTTCCTCGTCAGATGCCGGGTTCAGCGTAGGGACGGTGTTAAACATGATGAAACCAACGAGGATCACCACCAATGACACAATATACAGTCCTGAGAACTGAAGAAGAACAAATGAGGTGAATATGGACTGAAATACCTTATTCAACATTGATAGACCATTTGTAAAAAAAATTAAATACTGAAAGAAGTTCATCTAAATATAAAAACAGTTAAGCTTGTACTGCAAATTCAGTATATAAATGAATTACTAAGATCTTTTTTTTTTTTTTCAAAGTCAAAAGAGTAAGCTGAGGACGTAGGGGACTCAACAAACCTTCACACATTATAGAAATATAAAGCTCCATGTCACAATGACCCAGAATATCTGAGATAAGAATACAAGGACACAGATACTACTGCCACTTATGCTCATTCTGAATGTCAGGATTAAAGAGACCATCAGCAAAATACCTACATTCTTTTTTACTTTAATTTCTTGTTATTTCTACTCAGCATTTATTTTGATAATGAATTTTCACTCCATTTTTTTGTTTCGATTAATTAACATAAAAGTTGGTAAAAAAAAACTGCAGACTGTATTTTTATTATACTTTAATCAAATTTAAGGCACCAATTCATTTTTTAGTTGTTTGTTTTAATGGCTTGCAATTTTTTTATTGTATAATTTATTTTTCTTATATAGACGCTACCGTTCAAGAGTGTGAGGACAGTAAGATCTTTTGTTTTTGGAAAGAATTTAATACTTTTATTCAGCAAGCATCCATTAAATTGATTAAAAGTTAAAGACATTAATAATGTTTAAAAAAAGAAAGATTTCTATTTCAAACAAATCAGTTTTGAACATTATATTCATTAAAGAATCCTAAACAAAATGTGGTTTCCACAAAAATATTAAGCAGCACAGCTGTTTTTAACATCGATAATATTAAGAAATGTTTATTGCAAATCACCAAATTACAAATTTTGTAATATAAAATACATATGTCTCAATTAAGTATTTTACTCACAGTGTACTGGAACAAAAAGAGCCCACAAAACAGGCTGAAGAGGTCTCCAGTGAGTAAGGAAAGCTTGACTGCTGTGGCACTGCTCATCTTTATCACCACAGGCATGAAGCTATAGAAGCCGTATATGCAGAGCGCATATCCAGCCAGGATAAGAGATGAAGAGAAAGGAGAAAAATCAAACCTCAGATGATGACATTGACATAACGGAAAATGATTTTAATTTCGCATCGCCGTACTTTACCAATTTCCCATGTGAATTTTAGACACTTCGTCATGTTCGAGAATCCCTCTGTATAGGTGACAAAATAAAACAGTGCAGATGATGTGGCGCTGACGTTTAGGAACAGGTCTACTTTTTTGGTGATTTCTGAACAAATCTTACAGTTGTATTGCACTGATGATTGACTCGAAGAGGCCGACCATGCCTAGAAACACCACGCTGCTCAGATTCTTCACTGTGTATTCCTGGCACACATTAGAGATGGCATACAGAGTGGCGCTGACTAGAACCAAACCATCACCGTGGAGAATGTCACTTGCTGTTGTTGATACAGGAATGAATAATGGTCATGGTTTGACTTACATTACATTTTATGCTATATTTATATATATATATATATGTTCTGGAGAACCAGGTTGCTTCTCACAAGAACCCTGGTCTTGGCCAGCAAGGATATCCGCTCCCACCATGGCTCCCACCCCAGCCAGACATATATATACAGCTACATAGTGAATGATCCTATAGCGGGTCTTCAGGAAGAACCAGGACAAGATCATCAAAACCGGGACAATAAAGCCGTCCAGCAGCTGTAATGCAGGTCAGTTAGTCAAACAACAGCTTGCACTGAGAATTTAAATCAGGTTCTGATTTTGTCAATGTGTTACATGTGACACCTTTTGAAATGCAAATTCAGAACCTTCGCTACCATTCAAAAGTTTGGGGTCAGTAAATTTGAGTACCAAAATTCATACATTTTCATGAAATTTTCAATTCATTAAATTTTTAAATATATTTAAACAGTTATTTTAAATTAAAACAGTATTTCACAATATTATTTTTTACTGTATTTTTGATCAAATAAATGCAGCCTTGGTGAGCATAAGTTTGGGGTCAGTAAATTTGAGTACCAAAATTCATACATTTTCATGAAATTTTCAATTCATTACATTTTTAAATATATTTAAACAGTTATTTTAAATTAAAACAGTATTTCACAATATTAATTTTTACTGTATTTTTGATCAAATAAATGCAGCCTTGGTGAGCATAAAAGACTTCTTTCGGAAAACTTACCAACACCTCACTTTGGAGTGTAAGTGTAAGTGTATACCATCACATCCAGAAAAAGCTGTCACCTGCATGCTGGTTAATGTGGTGTACTGATATGCTTTCACCATTGCGTAATTTGCCTCCACATCTGTCAGTCCCAACAATAGATACTTCCACCATTTTGTCTTTAAAATCTGCAAAATATTGCCATCACCTACATTAAAAGAGAGGCAACCTGAATATTACATGCCAAAAAAGTGGATAACAGTAGCAGATCTTTAGTGATTGAACAAGAATTAAACACACTCAATGAAAGTATATAATTAAACTGCTGATGAACAAATACCTCTTCCGAAGATCAGTGCCACGGTGTAAGTGATGCCCAGAAGGGTGTAATTAATGAAGCTCTGCGGCATGGGTGTATTCAGATAGTAAACGGATGCCAGATACTGAGATGTTACAGCAGTCCCACAGATCAGTGCTAAGAGGCCTTGTACCATCAGCAAAGTTTTGAGTAGTTGCCTGTAATGAACATTGACTGGAATAACTGTGTACCATTTGATGAGGGTTTTCATACTGGTATGCACTATAAAGTGTAGTCCTCTGAATATAAAGTATAATGTATTTAAAATATATTATTATGATTAAACCTGACAGTGTTGCTATTGTTAACTGTTAACTATTAAAATAGTTCATGTCCTGATCAGTAATTGAAATAAAGCAGAAAAAATATATAAATATTAGATAAAAATGCAAACTTAAAAAACAACAACTTGAATTGCAATTAACTGAAAAAATAAATAAATAGAGTTTTAAAAAACTAATAAAAATGACCAAAGCACATAGCAACAATTGTAAACTTAACTTAAAAAACTAAAACTTAAACAAAAATTATTTTTAATAATTATTAAATAATTGTAATAATTATTTTATAGCAGAGAGTGTCCAGCTGCTGCTGAGGCATCTTGTGTTTCCTTTGTGAACTCATTCATGTCTAAAACAGAATCTCAGTGAGAAATAAGATCAATCATTTACAGTTTAGAAAACAAAGTACACAGCAGCAGGGATCTTGAATTCACAGTGAGCTAATCTTGAACTTTAAGCTATAGGTTGACAGAGAAATAGAACACAGTAGGCTAGTTCACATTTCAAACCATTTACCTGTTCAGACTCAAATGTATGCTGTAAATGTAAAACTGGTTAATTAGAGACATCAGACCCTTCTTTGCTCTCTTTTTTGTGCAGTTTTGATCTTCACCATTTTATAATAATAAATCTGCTCCTTCTGCCTTCACATCTCCGTCTCAGATTGTTCCCAGTTTCCATTTCAGAATCGGAAAACTATTATACTTGTCTAAAAATCTAATATTACTAAAATGCGTGAGTTGGTGATTTGCTATAGACCAATATTGTAAATAGACAAATATCATATTGATAAATACTATCAAAAGTGAGAATGATTAACCTCAACAGCTCTTAGTGTTTTGTGTTGAGTCTCCAGCGCCACAGATGGCGCTAATGAATCATATTTTTTCCTGAGCATCGACACCGGTAAAGAAGGATTCACGTCAGCACAGGGAAATAAAACGACTGTTGACTGTTCACTGTTCACAATGATGGAGGATGAAGAATTAGAGTTTGTGGAAGATTTGGAGGCGATATTACACCTTACTCCAGAAGTGCAGCTGGCCATTGAGCAGGTAACTGATGAATTGGCGTTGTGTCTGTTTTTAATGCAGTGTCAGAGAGAGCATACAAGCTGTCAGCTGTTGTCTTCTCCAGAGATGCTAATTGCCAATTTGATACATCTCCGTTAATGCTCACAGTTTCAGTCAAGTCTGGTTTATTTATCATGTTACGTATTAGTTTACGTGGATAGCTGTTGTCAAAACTGACTTCAGTTTTAAAACGCCAGACCAGCAAACGCAAATTTGTCATTGCTAGCTTGTTATTTGAAGGCAGACACCTTGACACATCCAGGGTTTTCTACAAGGGAGTACGTGTAAAAGATGAATAAAATAAAGAATTTGCACTGTAATGCAATTGAAGAATCGTAAAATGGACTACTGTTAGTCTGTTTACAACGTTAGTATAAAATGCTTAGAAAATTTAGCTTATGTTTGTACCGATGATCCAAGTGCTTGCTAATAGTCTAGAAATATTTAAAACCGTTTAAATGGTCGACATAGTTTTATCTCTAAAAGAGTTCTTGCGTAAACATTTATATACTTAAACTGACTATTGGTCCACGAATGCATCCTAAGCAGAAGTACTCTGAAATGTATTAGTTAAGAAGCAGATATGTATGGCAGCAGGCCAAAAAAAACCGTCCTGAGTAATGATTACCTAAGTACAGTGAGGAAAGAGTATGTGACTAAAGCATCAACATTGCACGTGCAGAATTGTTTAATAATATAATGGTTAGTCAAGCCATATTCATTCTTCTACTATCTCCACTGAGTCCAGCATAAGATCAGTAATACAGCTGGATCTCTTGATCTATTTGTTAAGGTGCCACCTGAAGTGTAGAAACGCTTTTTGGTCACTTCAGACTCACAGAACATCTTTAGATACCTTGTGGCCACCTGGTCCTCATTCAGCAGAGCCTGTTTTTCTGGTCTTGGCTATATCATATGTTATCTGCTCATTTGTTTTAGGTTTTCCCCAGCCAAGACCCTTTGGATCGAACCGACTTCAATGCTGTTGAATACATTAATACATTGTTTCCAACAGAACAGGTGAGTCTAAATTAGAATACTTGAGCAATGGTCAACATGATGAATGTATATCTTCATTCAAAACCTTTTTTGTGTATTTGCAGCATTCTACTGTTATATACTGTTAGCATTGATAATACAAATAATTAATAAATCTAATTTAACGCCTGTGTTTAGGTCACCCATATTGATGCAAGTGACCAATGATTGCTTTACATTACTGCAGAAATTCTCCTCTATTGAATGTTCATATTTTTTGCCACTAGAGGGAATTATGTTCTCCAAGCATGAAGAAGTGACTAATAAGATGTTGATTATTAATAAAAGAGATACAATTAAAAAGAAGAGCTGATGTATTTTAATAGAGATGTTTTCCCCCTACAAATCTTGATTGTTATTATTATTTTTTTTTTTTTTTGTAGTCTTTGGCGAATATAGATGAAGTGGTGAATAACATTCGACTTAAAATCAGGTGAGTTTTTAATATTTAGACCCTGACATGGTCTGCATTCATATATGGAGGTTCTTTAGGTTTTCAGTATTTCAATTGGTATTGTAAATAATTCTTTTAATCAGACGGTTGGATGACAACATCAGGACAGTAGTGAGAGGACAGACTAATGTGGGGCAAGATGGCAGACAGGTGAGTCCTTTGGTTACACATTCAACAGTCATCAACATTATGCCACATGGGGTTCTAGGCTAATTGGGGTTCAGAGTAATTTTTTTATGACTTTCTGGTCACACATCATTTTAAGGTTCAATTCTCACTATTAACAAACTTTTGTCTCAAACTCCTAATTTGCTGGTTATTAATAGTTAGTAAGCTAGTTGTTAAGTTTAGGTATTGGGTAGGATTAGGAATGTAGAATATGGTCATGTAGAATATGTGCTTTATAAGTACTAATAAACAGCCAATATATTAATAATAGGCATGCTGATAAGCAACTAGTTTATAGTGAGAATTGGTCCCTATAATAAAGTGTTACCGACTCTCTTTCTTCTGTGGAACACAAAAGAAGATATTTTGGAGGATATTTCAACTGTTTTTGTTCATACAATGAAGGTCAAACAATTGGTCTCCACTGACTTTCATTGTGTGGACAAAAAGACCTACATTTTTAAAATACATTCTATTACACTGCACAGAAGAAAGAAAGTCATACAGGTTTGGAATAACATAAGGATGAATAAACAGTGATAGAGTTTTCAATTTTGGGCAAACTGTATGTGTTTTTGTACTCTGTTATCAAATCATTGTAGTGGTTAAAGCAGCTTATGAATGTTCCTCGTGGTGAACCACTCTGTCCACTTCACAACGGCTCTCGACACCATGGTTGTCTTGTGCATCTCTTCCATCTCACATCTCTGGAAGTGACCAAGGCTCTTCAGAGTCCCATGTGCTGTCTCTTCCTGGAAAGGAAGGCGCACTTTACTCTGAATTTCCCTGTTCTCAGCAGCATTTCCATTCCACATTGTGGTTTAGTGTCCTGCTATTTCTTGGACCAGGCTGGAAATGTTGATTCAACACAGATCCGGCTGAGGTGAAATGCGACCCCTTTATTGAGATGTAGAAAGGCAGCGTGGTTTAGACCTGCGAGTGGGTTCTGCTGTTCTTGAATAACCCAGCATGCACCGCTTGTGGAAATTGGTTGTGTCTGAAATGGATCGCCGTTAACGCTGGGCCACGAGTCTCACGGCCCGTAACCTTCGGAGTTGTTTCCACAGAGCAGAGGAAAAATCCTTTCAGCAGATGGAATGGCGGGGAAGTGTGGATTACACATGTAGCTTGAGGCTGGGAGTGATGGTGGAGACAGAGAGAGAGGACTGGAAAGACCCGCTGCAGCTTCTTTTTTCTTTTTTGTTTAGTCTGTGCAGTATTTATCAGTGAGATGGAGACGTCCGTGTCTGGAACGGGATCCCAGGGGTCTGCTTGATGACATTTCTAGCTGTGTGGAGGAGTCAAGTCAAGTCAAGTCAAGTCTGCTTTATTGTCAATTCTTCCACATGTACAGCACATACACACAGAGAATTGAAATTGCGTTACTCTCAGACCCTTGGTGCATACAGATAACACTAACAGTAGAACATAAATACAGATATACAGATTAAATATAAAATACAACTATACAAATAAGGTAAAATGTAAAAAAAGAAAATATATTAAAAAAAATAAGTGGCTTAAGCTGTTTGGTTTTGTAAAATGAATTAAAAAGAAAGGGAGCTCTGTTGGAAATTGTTGAAACTTTGAAATGTTGCTAGTACAACCCATTGTCTGCTCTCTAGACATTTATATTTAGAGAACATATTGACGTATTATGTTCCCTTCGATTTATTCCTTTACATTTTTTTGCTTAGTATTAAAATCTTAAATTTACCTTCATAAAACCTACTGAAACGCAGGTTTTAATTTTTTAGTTTTGTTTGGTCATTTCTAAGTAGTAGTTTTTTAATGTCTAAGTAGTGTTAATTAATTTTATTTCAGCTTTAATTTGAGTTATTTTAGTGCATCTAGTAAAGTTAAGCAAAATGAAAATGAGTATCTAGACAACTAGCTGAAATAATTAGAATTTTGAAAAATATTTCAAGTTTATGTTTATTTTATTTCAAGTAATGTTTTTTTATGGTTTTCTCTGATGTGGATTTAGTATAATAATTAGCTGGTCACCACACTTTGTTCTGTTTACTAGGAAAAAATATATTTGGTGTCTTTGCCCAGCTTTTCTAAACAACATTTTTTGTGGTTCTTATCAGAACATTTACAGTGTGTGGAAAGTTCTATTCTAGACTATTGTTAACTGACAACAACGTATTTGGAAATATTTTTTGAATTGGAAAAGCAGTTGACAATGTGGGGAAACTTGTTAGATGTGTGATATCATTCATATAGGAAAGTCAACAGTGGGCCAAAGCATTTGGTGCAAATGAATTGAGGACAACCCAAGCTTTGCCTTCCACTTTGTCTCACGCAGGGTTTGAGCTAATATACATTATATTCCTCAATGCTGCAGAAAGTTCCATATAAAAAGTTTGCCATGTTGTTGTTCCCAGATGGAGCATTCAGATGAGAGGTTTATAGCTGTCAGGCAGCCAGTTGGGATCAGGATGTTTCATGTATTTTTTGGCATCTGGAGCTGCTTATTAGGAATGCCGAGAAGGAGCCTCCCCAAGAATGTAGTATAAATATTTAATCTAAACACAGGATGGAAAGTTTACTGCATGTGTGATTTTCTATCAGTCGTTATAGACCGATCCCTGTCTGTCCCTTTGGAGTTGTTTTAGTCATTTCTTAAAATAAATAAATAAAAAATAACCCAACACTTGTTTTATTGATTGAATGCCTAGGTTTTAACCCTCTATTGCAAACATGACAAAAGCAGAGTGGAGTAATAAAGTTGACTTTAATAATGGATAATATAAAAAACATGATAGCTGCAACAGCTACACACCTGTTCAAAAGTTTTTTTAAAAATGTTTTTGAAAGAAGTCTTTTATCATTTGATCAAAATACAGTATAACAGTATTGTGAAAAATTATTGCAATTTGAAATTGTTTTCTATTTTAATATATTTAAAATGTAATGTATTCCTCTAATGGAAAAGCTGAATTTTCAGAAGCCATTACTCCAGTCTTCAGTGTAACAAGATTCTTCAGAAGTCATTCTAATATGTGATTCTAGGCAATATTTAAGCAGTTCCTTCTAATAATATTATATATAATAATATTTCTATAATAATATTTATAACTTCAAATGTTTTAATTTGAAAGTTACTCACAAACAAATGTGAATCATAGTTTGATGTGTTAAATTTGAGGGCAGTTCTGCAAAACAACAATGTGTGTCCTCCACATGGCAGAAAAAGTTTTTAAAATTACCATATCCATTAAAATAGCGGTAGCACTTTAGTATAGGGACCAGTTCTCACTATTAGCTAGTTGCTTAGTAGCATGCCTATTATTAACATATTGGCTGTTTATTAGTACTTATAAAGCACATATTCTACATGACCATATTCTACATCCCTAATCCTACCCAATACCTAAACTTAACAACTACCTTACTAACTATTAATAACCAGCAAATTAGGAGTTTACTGAGGCAAAAGCCGTAGTTAATGGTTTGTTAATAGTGAGAATTGGACCTTTAAATAAAGTGTGACCAAAATAGCCAATTTATCATTACCCAACATGCTTAATATCTTGCAAAACAATGAAAATTGTAGCTCTGAGATAACACTGTACAATGGAGGGTTAAAGCCAGGCGCTTTTCTTCATAATATTTTCAGCATTTTAGGAAATAATTACATACAGGATAATTACCAATAGTGTATGTGTGGAATGCTGTACATGATTGACGACATAATCACTGAGGAAATAATCACACAGTCTCATTCCTGCCTGTCAGCATCTATTAAACTGTCCTAATGACCAACATGTTTCTTTCTCAACACTTCTACATATTCTTCGGTCGAGTCACAACACTACAGGGAAATGAAGCAGGCATCCCAGCATCCGTGTCGTCCTATAGTCTGTGGCCTGCCTAAACCATCTGGGGGGGAAAACATCCTGAAACTGCAAATAGAGTCCACATGCGAAGCAGCTGCTGTCCTTCCTGCCAGATCCAAATAAACCTCTTTCTCATTCTCCTGATCAGCAGTATAAGAAGGAAACCCAGGGACTGTCCTCCAACAAGCAGTCCATCTTTCTAACCTTCAGAAATCAGTTCTGGATGCACTACAACAACGTGGCCCCTTTAAACTAGATGCATCCCAGTTAACATCTGGGCTCTAGTTTTGCTTCTTATTCTGAGCTGTTAGTCAACACTGCAATTTGAAGAATCCTTTCATAGAAAGGAGGATGCATTGCTGTTAACACAGTGTGTGTGTGTGGCTCAAAGCATCTGTGTTTTTGAGGAGGCTTGTAAAAGTGGTAAATTCCAGGGGGCAGCTGGTGCCGGCTGTTAGCATTCCATTTGCCTGTGAAGGAGCGAGGCAAAAGACACGGCCAAACTCTCTCTGCTCTCAGCCCAGGCACGTCTCTCTAAATACACTGAGTCCAAACACTGGCCGTGTGGCTGCAGTGGGGGGCCGTGACTGTGCATTCGAGTGGCCAGTAAGTTCAGATCCCATCAGGGCCGAGCCAGGAGCCTTGTGATGTGGTGGCATCAGGTGGGGCAACATGTGGAAGGGCCAAAATTGCAGCTGCTGTAGCCTAGGCCTGCAAGAATGTCAAGTAAAAACTGGTTTCATCAGGCCGTGCGGTTTGTTCCCCACCCTGGTGAAGTGCGGAGATCTTCCTGCTAAAAAGAATAAAGTGGCTGGAAGGTCAGGAGGCCAGGCAGGAAGCATGTTCATTAAAACATCATTCAGCCTGTATTTTCATTTAAAATATGAGTCCATTATTAATTGCTTTTGATGTGGCGGGAAAGATTTAGATTGAGTGTCTGTTTTTCGAATCGCATAGTTTGAAAGCGATGAAACCAGCCCAACACAAACTCAACTCAAGCCAGTGAACTTCAGGTTGCTGTTTCACGGAAAATGGCGAACTGACAGCGAGCTGTAAGAAAATGCTACCGCGGTGCTGTATGGGTCATCTTAGATCTTTTGTCTTCTCTTCCAGGCGCTGGAGGAGGCCCAGAAAGCCATCCAGCAACTCTTTGGCAAAATCAAAGACATCAAAGACAAAGCGGAGAAATCGGAGCAAATGGTGAGTAAAAATAAGCTCTCCAGACAGGAACCTAGTCATTTAAGGCCTGAAAGTCGACCCAGAGTAAATAGCCATTCACCACCCACCCACCCCAACAGGCTGGGTAAACGAGGCACAAGAAACTGTGACATCCTGTGGTTTTTGTCCACAGCGCTCTTTTTGAGCCCAAGGTAATGCACTGGCCATCTGTGAATGTAATGCAGTGCAGATCAGAGGAAGGGCAAGGGGAGGAAGGCAGGAGAACAATAGCAAAGCTCTATGCCTGTGTCTTCAATATGGTGAAGCGATATAAAGAAGGAATGCATGATATGTTGGTACCATATAGGTTATTGGCTGATATTAAAATGTTTTTAGTATTGAATAAATATTAATAATAAATAGGTTTTCGTATTGAATTAATAGCAATTGACGTGCATGTTTATTTCCTCTAGTTTCACATTTAGATTGCCTTTGCCAACATGTATAATAACGTTCTTGACAAGTATAATCTTTAGCAAATCTCAAAATGAATCTCCATTTTACACTGGATATTACTGTGACGCTTACATTAACTTGTAACATTTAAAATAGTTGAAATGGTTTCAAATGTTTTTAAGTGCTTTATGTTTTATAGAATCTTTAATATTGGCCATTTATTAGTAATTTATAATGAAATTATAATATAATAATACACTGTTCAAAAGTTTGGGGCTCAGTATGACATTTAAAAAAAAAAAAAAAAAACTTTTATTAAGCAAGGATGCATTAAATTGATCAAAAAGACCATAAATACATTTAAATGTTACAAAAGTTTTCAGTTTCAAATTAATGCTTTCTTTTGAACCTTACATTCTTCATAGACTCCATAAATATATTTATTGATCAGCACAAATGTTTTCAACATTGATAGTAATAAGAAATGTTTCTTGAGCATGAAATCAGCATATTAAAAAGATTTCTGAAGGATAATGTGACTGGAGTAATGGCTGCTAAAAAATTCAGCTTTGACATCACAGGAATAAATGACATTTTAAAATATATTAAAATAGAAAACAGTGATTTTAAATTTAAATTTAACAATAATAATTGCAGCCTTGGTAAGCATGAGAGTCTTTTTTTTTTTTCATAAAAATTAAAAACCTTATCAATCCCATATATTTGATCGGTATTATGTAAAATAGCTTAATATCATATAATAAATACAATCATAATATAATAAGTATCAGCCAAAATGTAAATATCTGTGTATCTCTAATGTATCTAAAATTGTGCTTCAGGTGAAAGAGATCACGCGGGACATCAAGCAGTTGGACCACGCAAAGCGTCACCTGACCACCTCTATAACCACCCTCAATCACCTGCACATGCTGGCTGGCGGTGTGGACTCCCTTGAGTATGTTTATTCAAGATACCTTCTCCCATGATCAGTCCATTTGCTCAGTGTGCTAAAAGCTTGTCTCATTGCACCAGAGCTATGACTCGAAAAAGGCAGTATGGGGAGGTGGCCAATCTCCTTCAGGGTGTAGTCAACGTCCTCGAGCACTTCCAGAAGTACATGGGCATCCCCCAGATACGCCAGCTCTCAGAGAGGTAAGGACACAAGCCTCACTCACACACTGTTTATTTGACTAAATCATGGTGCTGAGAGTCTAGATCCTGTTTATGTTTACTGAAGATGCAGCATGGGAAGGAAATCTGCTTCACAGTGTCTCATTATTTACTTTTTTCCCCCAGCTCTTTGTTTTGGGCCTTTCCCAGAGGAGGTGCTCTCTCTGGTTTGGGTGGTGCAGTCCATGTCCCCTACAGGCTTGGAGACTAGGCCTTTTGTTAGGAAAGAAACAGGGTTCCGGTCTCTACGATTCTGCACTTCCCTTTGCTTGTTTATGTTGGATGCTCTGATAAAGCTGTTTTTTCATAAGCAGATGGCAAGGAGGGGTGTGTTTGATGTGGAAAAACGATTCCCCTGATTGTTCCAGGTTCTAAATGTTTCTCTGGAAAACATGTATCCGCGGTTCCTTTTCAGTGCCCCTGTAGTCAAGTTTACCCCTTTGTTTCATTAGCCCTCTCACAGATGGACCTCATATGTTAAACACCGTCCTTGAGTGATGATGAGAGTTTGTTTGGTTGAGCATGCATTTATACGTCAAGCGAATCCAGTGTTTTGTTAAAACAGCATTTAAGTTTGCCAAAGTACATCAGTGGTTTCTGACCGCTGCGTGACTTGTTTTTTTTCTCGTCTGTTTCTTTTGTGTTGTAGAAAGAGATTATATTTGATGAGGGTGGGGATTGTGCCTAGGAATTTACAATGTAAATAATATTAGGCCCCCTTTGGTGATCAGATGAACTGATTTTAGCCATGTTGTTTTGAACTACACAAGCTTACCACATATGAAGTCTTGAGGAAATTCTTGTGATGTCTAATTGGATTTTTGTAATGCTTATTATTAGTGCATGTCAAATATGGAGAAACTGAGATGCTTTCGTTCTGAGCCCGACTGTCCCTAAATGGAGATGTCTGGTTGGTTTTGAGGTGTGGCAGAGATGGTTCGATCAGGGGCGGCAGCTGAGGGATGTGCTGCGGTTCAGACAGTGTCGAGGTCTTAATGGAGCTGGTGAGAGAGCAAATTGGCAGCCATGTGCCACGTTGAAGACTAGTGTCTGACTGGCAAGCGCATGTGTCTCCATCTATCTCTTTCGCTCGCTCTCTCTCTAAGTATCTTGTTTATTTTGGATGGCACTTGTGTTGAGTCTGCTTGTGCCAGCAAATAATCCAGAAATGAAAAGAGCATCTTCTAATCATCAAGTCGTGGTTCATCCAAACCCTTTTGATGGGATTGGGCTTGCTTTACACTGCCTCTTAGATCTCTGAGACTTTGGTCCAAAGTACAATTTGGCCTTATTAGTTAATACAATTTGAATTTGCATCTGTTTTCTTACAAGTAGCTGTTATTTCTGTCTCTGTTCCATTTATTTTCTCAGGGACAGTTGTTCTAAGAGCTGCCATCATTTAAAGAGATCTAGGTAGTAGGCTAGCTATTCCCTATAGAGACTGGTACATAGGGATAGACCATGAGTGCTGGTATTTAGTATTTAGTTGAATGTAAAAAGATGTAGTAAATATACCAGTTTTTCTACAGTACATGCTGGGCAAGTAAAGCTTTGTAGTGACGTGACTACACAAGGTCAGCTGGCATGTCTTGGTCAAATTGCCTGTTTTGATTAAGTAAACGCAGTTGGTTTGTGAATGTAATCATGCAAATCAAAATGTTTCTCAAAATATGGGATCTGTGCATTAGGCCTTACAGTGTGAATGTAGTAGGCCTGGCCATTGTCATTAATATTAATCAAACAATATTTACAAGAAAAGGAGAAAGCTGGCCTTAATTTATTCTATTCATTGCTCAGTCTTAATCTTCATTTCTCAGTCTCATTGTGAATGACTGTTTACATAAATGCTTACTTGGGAAAAACATATTTAGAAATGAAATTTGTGAGTTTTTTTATATTTAACTTTTTAATTTAGTTAGTGTGTTCAGTAGTAGCCTATATATATATATATATATATGTTCATACAGAGTATATTTGTTCTAATGGAATTGGTATGAAGTATTGTAAAATTTCACTTGTACTGCTCTAGATTCCAACATTTTGGTATCATGAAATTATTGCTTTTAAAACTCATTGGACACCAGGGAATCCTGAGACCACCAGGTGTCTTGTAAACACTCACCCATCTGTTTCGCCTCTCCTCAGAGTTAAAGCTGCACAGAGCGAGCTTGGCACGCAGATACTGGCCGACTTCGAAGAGGCTTTTCCTGCCCAGGGGTCAAAGGTACAGATGCAGTGCTCTGATGGAAAAAGTCTCTGTATCATTCCTGTGATGCATTTAATTTGATATTTACAGAAATCTGGAGGTCCTAGCATTGTTCTCAGAGATGCCTGCTTGGTGGCGAATGTCCTGGATCCTCGGATTAAGCAGGAGATCATCAAAAAGTTCATCAGGCAGCACCTTTCAGAATACTTAGTGCTCTTCCAAGAAAACCAGGATGTAAGTGAAACCTTGTGTGTCCTGTGCATGCTGAAATTGTGCTATACTATCTGACTTACGGTCTGTGTTCTGTTTGTCCTGAGTACAGGTGGCGTGGCTCGATAAGATAGATCGGCGCTATGCGTGGATCAAGCGTCAGCTTGTGGACTATGAAGAGAAGTATGGGCGAATGTTCCCGGAGGAGTGGTGCATGACCGAACGCATCTCTGTAGAGTTCTGTCATATCACCAGGTACTGATTAAACACCTCACATTAATGCTGCATTCACATAATGTTGGTTGTTCATAAGTTCTTGACCTGTGATAACCGTTGATGTCATTAGTCAGATTTCCATCCACATTTTTATGCAAATATTGAAAGATAGAATGTTGGCTATAAATAAGATATTCATTATTCATATTTATTCATGTTTATTCAGATTTTTCATGTAAAAAATTCACAACTTGGATATAAAAATAACTAGAATTGATCTTCTAATTACATTCTATGAAAGCTTTGATTTATGTGATGTTGAATAAAAACATCCAAAATGTTTTTTTAACTAAAGATAGTTACACTTCTGTTCAACTTTGAGTGCAGTAAGATTTTTTTGTCTGAAAGAAATTTATACTATAATAATAGTAATAATATTTCAGTATTTCAGTAATACAATATTACTGTTTTTACTGGAGTTTTGCTGGAATAAATGCATCCTTGGTTAGTATAAGAGACTTCTTTTAAAAACATTTAAAATTACTATATCTGTGTACATTATATATTGTAATTGTATTTTATTATTATTACTTTTATATACTTAATCCTCTCATATGTATTGAATGTATTTTTTTTGCGTTTTACCTTTTTTTGTCATGTCTTATCTCATTGCCTCAATAAATAAAAAAAATAAAATAAAATAATAATTCTAAATTTTACCCGGCCCCAAACTTTTGAAGAGAAGTGTCTATTGCTAGCTCTACATTTAAAAACTTTCCTCTAATTTTTCTGTTTTTCAAAGTTTAAAAAAAAGCGAATACTGAGTTGTAGCATTTATAGTGATTATGTATTTTGCTGTCTTCAATAACAAAGCCAGACATGGATACATTTTGGCGTAATGAGTGCTGCCATAGAAACAAATTATTTTTGAGTCTGTAGACATGAGCAGTTCTGAGTAGAGTTGTAATTAAGGTAATTCTGACATGATGTGAGTGTAGCATAAATCCTCATTATCTCCATTACCCCATAGAGAAAATACACCTGGGGCTTACATGTGCATTTAGTGGTTAGCTTGAAAGACTAGACATTAGGCAGCACACAAATATGGCATGATTTAGCAAAAGACATAATTGTGCGCAGTATGACATGAATGATTAGATGGAAAGGAACTGGTTACATGTCTGGGATTTCAGTAGTGGTATTGACAGTCTAAAGTAGGCTATGTGTGTGTATGTGTGTTGTCTATAGTCAAATTCCTCTCAAGAGAGTCATTACAAAACCCTCAGTGCCTGGAAAGAACGTTTGAGGTCCGCTGTAATCCCATCTAATATATTTATTTTTTTTGACAAAGCTTTATGTAAGAATGTATACACCACACCACCATCTTCTTCTCCCTCCGTAGGCTTATTTTCTTCTCACAAAACGATTATTTTTCAAGCTGACAGTAACTGGATCTTGTCTTTTGAATACAACACTGATCCACTGTGGTTTCTTTGAACAGCCAAACCAGGCATCTGCACACACTGGCCTATAAAAGCATTGACCTGAAGACTTAGTCTACTTGGCACATTAGGTTTCGCTCACAACCTTGTCTGTGTCTGTGTTTCGTTTGCTCATCAGAACCGAGCTGGCCAAGCTGATGCGAACCCGTGCCAGGGAGATCGAGGTCAAGCTTTTGCTCTTCGCTATTCAGAGGACCACCAATTTCGAGGGACTGCTGGCTAAGCGCTTCTCGGGCTGCACCTTAAACGACGGGCCTGGGGTGAGGCCATGCTTGCCTGTTTGCAGGCGAACACAAAAGGATTTTACTGGGACGTGAACATGCTGGTAATCTGGCTCTTGTGTGATGTTTGTCTATGTTTCCTTTGCTTTCTCAGCAGAAAAAACCTGAGACGCCTTTAGAACCAACAAACCCCTTTTTAGAAGACGAGGACAACGTATCAGAAAAGGATGAAGATTTGGATAGAGTGAGGCTGCTTATCTTTATTTGCACTCTGTTATGCAGGAATGACCACATTTGAACCATATGCAGTCTACTCCACCCATCTTCTGATAGAAACTGATACCGCATTTGGTACCATTCCAACATGCAATTTACATTTCTTTCTAATGTAGTTTGATTTGACTCACATCTGAACTATGGCCCGGATCAGGCGCATATTCTCTGGAATTGACGTGTTATGAAAGCATTCAAGGCATCGTATGTTTACAAGTCTTTATTTGCCGTCTATTTATCAAACTCTTAACGTATAGTTTAATATAACAGCTTGACTTTGGCTCAGTTATTTCATACTTATTTCCTTTTATCTTCAAATTGGCAATGATGTTCTCAGTATCAGGTGTTGTAAGAACAGTTCTGATGAATTGGGTTCCTCAGAAGTTCACCGTTATCACTGTGGTGTTTCACAATAGAATTTCCTTCCACTTTCTCCATTACACTGGTGCCACTGTAGCACATGTTAGGGTTATTATCGTTAAGTAAAACTAAAACCAGAAAAAGCATTTTCATTACTTGAAATAAAGTAAACATAAATGGAAATAAAATAAAATAAAAAAAGTACATAAATATATACTTAAACCCACTTTATTTTATCTGGCTGCAAAGGCAACATTTCCCATTTTCATTCAGTTTATAAAAATAAACAAAAAATATACATACATTAGAAAAACAGTTATAAAATTATTTTTTTCATCTTATTTTATCAAACATATTTTTAGTATTTTCTGTAATCTTATATAATTTTTTGTTTAACATTAAGTAAATAAACTAAAAGTAATAAATACAAGTTACAACACTACAACTAATAAAAATTTTATTTTAATTTTTTTTATCAGTTATTTTTTTATACTTATTTTATTTAATCTAGTTGCCAAGGTAGCGCTTCTCATTTTGTTTGTTTAACTTGAAGTACTAAAATAACTAAAACTATGCAAAACTAAAACTGATAAATACATATAAATGTATTAATTAAATGTCTATATATGAAACTATATTTAAACAAAGCAAAACAACATTTAATAAAAACAACAAAATGATTTTAAAATTAAACAATATTTAAATAAAATTAAACTATTAAAAAATATTAATTAATTAATTAATTTAATGTAATAAATAAAAAATAAATGATACTAAAATAACAAAAACACACTTCTTCAAAAATTCCTGATTAAGAAATATTTTGCTGTTTACAGCCAAAGAAGCCGAAGGCTCCAGACAACCCCTTCCACGGCATTGTGTCCAAGTGCTTTGAGCCTCATCTCTACGTTTACATCGAGTCGCAGGATAAGTGAGTGGAATGTCCTTTAACATTGTGCACAATCATATCAAATGAGTCACACAATAAGAAGTCCATTCATTTCAGGGTAATTTAAGGGTCCTCCTCACCAACCCCCATTTTTGATGCACTTGGTTTGTGATCTTCCCTTTCTTGTACTCCCTTTTTTAGTAGTTCCCTTGTCTGACTCTCTCCGCCTCACCACTGAGGAGAAAATGGTTCCCATTAGCCGTTAACCACACATGCTGCAGACAGCCTGAAAACAGCAGCTGATTTCTTTCTTTACTTGTCTTTTCTCGTTCTTTACCTCTCGTTTTGCTGCTTACCCTCTCTCTAAACCCACGAGGCTCCCAAGCAAAGGGCTTCTTGTACAGGCCCTTCTCTGGCCCATGTAACACTCTGTTGGCACTGCCTAAAGCAGAATGACCTTTCTGTTAACAATGGCTTGCATTATACTAGTTCACACTGACCTGCCTGGCATGAGAGTGTCCACATTCTTCTCTCGGGGTTAGCATCTATCTGATTACTCAGTGCTGAGAGAGATGGCCTATTTACTGACCTGACAATACATTGCTGTTCAAAGCAAGTTTAACACATTGAGATTTCAGTCATAGTTAGATGTGGCGTTTGCTTTGACTTTGTTTTTTAAATATTTTTGCAAATTTGACAATGCTAATTTGACACAAAATACAAACAGTTACCAAGTTTTTATTTTATTTTATTTTTTGAAATTTTTTTATTTAGTAGTTTTTCCAACAAAAACAGTGTCCTTCAAAATTGAACCCCCCCCCCAAGAACTTTGCAGATATTTATTTTATTTGATTATTTTGTATTTTATTTTATTTATTTATTTTTATTGTATTTTTTATTATTATTTTTTTTTTCATTTTATTTCCCCCAAAAGGTCAACCTTGCAAATTAGTTTTAATGTTGAAACTAAGCAGTACTGAACACATTCAAAACATCTAGAACTTAACCCATCCAGGTGTCTTTGATAATAAAATAAATAAATACATGACCACAGATGTAAAAATTAATTAATAAAAATAAAAAAATAAAATGACAAATTAAAATATTAGTATATATTTTTTACGTTCTGTATAATGTAATTTTTTTTTTTTTGCCATGTTTAAATCCATTTCACAGAATTATGCAGATTTTACCTCTAATAGTGCAGGAAATGCGGCTAAAGTCTGCACATTCCATCTAGGCCTACTATAATTTATCCTTTTGTTTTCTGTCTTAGAAATCTTGGCGAGCTGATCGACCGTTTTGTTGCTGATTTCCGGGCACAGGGTCCCCCTAAATCAGGTACAGATGAGGGAGGCGCTGTGCTCCCCAGCTGTGCAGATCTCTTCGTGTACTACAAGAAGTGTATGGTCCAGTGCTCACAATTGAGCACCGGAGAGCCCATGATTGCTCTGACCACAATCTTCCAGAAGTATCTGCGCGAGTATGCCTGGAAGATCCTCTCTGGGAACCTACCAAAGTGAGTCGAGCCACCTGACTGGTTCTTTTTTCTGTGTTTCTCCCTTTTTGATAGTTAAAGTTTAATCCTCCTAGTCACTGGGGCTTTTATTTGGGGTGTTATGCTGTGGTGATGCTGGAAAGGAGAGCGAGTGGTCGTCTCTGTGTGGTCGCATTTGTGGGGTTTCTCTCTGCCGCTCTTCAAAGGAAGAAAAATCCCCACCCGTCGCCTTGTGTGGTTTACCCTGTATTGTCTTTGGGAGTTTCAAAAAAGATCTTTGTTTTGGAGAAGCTGTCTTGTGGTTTCCATGCAGTCTTTCTTGTGTTTCTTTTAGTGGGAGGGCCGGAGGGTTGAGTTAGGGTGCTTTGGTAACTATGTTTGTGCATGTTTGCATGCAGGACCAGCACCAATAGTGGTGGTCTAACCATCAGCAGCCTGCTGAAGGAGAAAGAGGGATCAGAAGTGGCCAAGTTCACAATGGAAGAGTTGTGTCTTATTTGCAGCATCTTAAGCACAGCTGAATACTGCCTGGCTACCACACAGCAGGTCACCCACCACACATGCTTCATTCACATGGTACAAATGAATATATATTTTTTTTAATGATGCAAATGTCCTATATCATGTCCACAGCTGGAGGAGAAGCTCAAGGAGAAGGTGGACAAGACCCTAATGGAGAGAATCAACTTAACTGGGGAGATGGACACCTTTAGCACGTAAATACGTCACACTAAGTGACCCTCAATGCTAAGTAAAAACATATTTGCCAAAGGAAATTAATTACTAGTAGTTGAATCTCTCTGTTTGGCAGGGTTATCTCAAACAGTATCCAGCTCTTGGTTCAGGACCTGGATGCTGCATGTGATCCAGCCCTCACAGCTATGAGCAAGGTACTATATCAGAACCAAAGAAGTTATCAGACGATATTAAAGTTTTTATAGTTTCATTTATCATACCTGCTGATACTGGATATTTAATTCTAATTTCCCGGATTTTTTAGTTTTAAATCACATTTGCTTTTATCTAAAACTCACTTCAAGTTAATCTATAAAAACACTAATAATTTAATAACACTGTTGAATGTAATCTTTAGCAAATCTCAAAATGATTATCCATTTCCATATTCTACATTAGAATGTTGTGATGCCTAAATGATTTGAAAATAAAAGAGACAAAACAATACAAATAATTTTGATATCGGCTGTTTATCAGTTATCGGCCATAACATGAAAATAATTTGGCTTATCAGTATCAGGCAGAATTTTTTGTCATTTATTTTTATATTTTCAGCTTTTATTTTAATTTCAGCTTAAGTTTCAGTAATTTTGCTATGTGCTTTTCTCATTTTTATTAGTTTTTTATGATTCTGTTTAGCCTTAATTTTAATTTTAATTTTAATTTACAGGTACGTTTAATAATTTTAGTGCGTCAATATAATTATTATTATTTTTTTCTTATTCTAGTTTCCGGGGTTTTCATTTTGCTTTTCACATAATATTTATATTTTTTTATTTCAACTTATTTCAGTTTTTAATAGTTTTAGTTTTAGTTCGCAGTAACGTTTGAGAGTGTCTTCTAGCCTTGAAGTTGACTTTGTGAATGTTTGTACAGATGCCGTGGCAGAGTGTGGAACATGTGGGAGATCAAAGCCCGTATGTGACCTCTGTAATCATGCACATCAAACAAAATGTGCCCATCATTAGAGACAACCTGGCCTCCACCCGGAAATACTTCACCCAGTTCTGCATTAAGTTCACCAAGTTAGTAATGCAGCCACTCACTAATCAGTGCAACACAAGCTCTTTCATAACACAGCGTTTGCTAAACTCCTACTGTCTGTTTTACTTTTTATCCATTCGTTTCAGCTCCTTCATTCCAAAGTTCATCAACCACCTGTTTAGGTGTAAGCCAATCAGCATGGTTGGAGCAGAGCAGGTAGGTGGGAGATTCAGACACTGGGATGTTTGGGTTTCATGGACCTTCAGAACACATGACCTTATTTTCTTTCTTCTGAACAGTTACTTCTGGATACACATTCCCTCAAGACCGTTCTTCTAGACCTCCCTTCCATTGGCTCTCAGGTGGTCCGTAAAGCCCCGGCCAGCTACACCAAAATAGTGGTTAAAGGAATGACTCGAGCGGAGATGATCCTCAAGGTGGGAAGGTGGCATTCACGGCCATTAAACATTTGAGAATTCGCTCACCCGATTCTGTTCGCGATTCTGATTCTGCACCCGATCAGCTGCTCATAAAGCTCTGCATGGTACAGCACTCGGTTGGAGTTATTTACTAAGCTGTGTGCGTCTGGTTTAATGAGCTCTCTCTGAGCGACAGGAAGTGCTCACATGCCTTGGCTTTCCTGCCTGCAGCCTTTAGCCATCCACAGTTTAAAAATCCTCACTCATACAGTAGATCTATATTTGCATATAGACTTGTAACATACAGCTGGTTCAGACTTGTCCACTTTTTTCTAATTGAAGTTTTTTTTCTCTCACTACAAATTAGATTAAAAAGCTATAATATTAAGATATAAATGTTGATTTGAAATTTAATTTGACATGATCACAACTAAGTGTTTGTTGTCCCTCTTTTTGCTTTATTGACAGCAGCATTCAAACTGCATAAAATGTTTTTGCGATTTGTCTGTTCAGACCATTGCGGGAAAAAAGGCAGATGGGCTTAATGAAAATGCAATTTCACATTCTGACAGTAGGTGGCGCTAAAGCAGGAAAACCCTGGTTACCCTGGTACACAAAACGCTGTGCACCTTTCTGTTTTTGACACCTGCGTGTCATGGAGAAAAAGCGAAGTCAAATAGTATTTACAACTTTTCTAATTTTAGATTTTTTCGCAGTGACGTTTATCAAACAACACTAAATACAATAGTACAGAGACAACAAAGATGTTTCAGACTTCTCCTCTACAATTCATTGTCAATTAGTGAAACAGTCTGTTCGTAGTCATAGTTTTGTGTGACAGCAGTGTCTCCAGGCACATGACCAAAAGGGTGAATCGTATCGATTGGCTATTTTTCTACACAAAGCGATGGAAAAGAGGTGAGAACACCTTTCCATAAAAATCTGTTGCATAGATGGCGTGCATATGTTCATGTCTGTCTGAATAGATGCATTAACATCCATGTAGTCAAATTAAAACATTTATTGCACCAGATTTTTGCATCAAACATTCATCAAACTAGTGTGAACAGGGCTTAAACCCCTTTTAAGATAAAAAAAATTGTCACCCAAAAAGTGCAGGGATGAATATTGTCATTTTTAAAACTTTGGGGGAATGATGATTTTTCACACAATTATGCATCTAGTTTTCATAAATGGTCCAGGAAGGCTGACAAATTTAGTTTTGAACATTAGAGTATGTCTACATGAATTCAGAAGCACGAGGAAAGTCATGTTTTCCATGAAATGTCCCCTTTAATATTATGTGTAGACAGATGTTCTGGTTGGAAGTCTGAGCTATCAAATACAACAGGAGGAATGGATGGCTTGTGCCTCGGGTGGATCTTCCACCCCCCTGATCTCCAGACCCACCTTCTTCTCCCTGACCCCTATCTCCAGCCCTACACATGCTCCACAGGCTTTTATTAGACTCTCCGGGGCTTTCCTGCTTCTAGTCTTTTAACTGCCTGGAATTCAGCCTTAATCCACCTAATGCTCAAACTGGGTTCAGCTCTAATTGTGCAAGATCATGCAAAGATCATTTAGAAAAGACGAAAAACACTATAAAAAAAAAACATGGGCCACTTTGAAAAGTCTTAAAGAAATAGATCATGCTCTTAATGCCAGAGTCCAGTATCAACAATTAAACAAATTTGATTAAATTGTGCTGATTTAAGTTCTCTTAGGAAATGATATTACTCTGTAAACATTTTCGAAGAAAGTCAAACCTGAATCCTTTTTAAAGTTTTTATCAAGATCAACTTTATATAGGTTTTTGATTTGCTCTTTTATAGTTTTTCCAACTTGTTGCTCACCATGAAAATAGCTAAAGCAGCTGGCATGGCTTTAAAAAAACTAATCAACTTAAAGGTATAGTTCCCCCAAAAATGAAAATTCTATCTTCAGTTATTCACCCTCACGTTTTTCCAAACCCATAAGACTTTTGTCCATCTTCGAAACAAAAATGTGATTTTTAATGCCATAAATAAGGCTATTTACTTGGTCAAGAACAAACCTCACTGGTTCTGACAGAAGCTCAAAACGTACTTGAAGACACAGAAGAACAAATTACTTTGGTTCTCGTGTATCGTGCAAGCACATTTCAGACTCTGTGTATGCGTGTTGATCAATACTTGTATGTGAATAAAACCCTACATTAATTTGGATTCATTAGTAAACTTTAATTGGTGGAAAAGGAAACCTTTCAGGTTTCCTTGAAATTATATTCATTTGTGTTTCAAAGATGAACGAAATACTAATGAGTGAGTAATTGATTTTAGGTTAACTATCCATAGAGCAGAGTTCTCAAAGAGTTATCTTTGTACTTTGTACCTCTCTTAATAAGCCCTCATTGATCTGACCACAACTTCAGCAGCCAAATTTGACAATACAAGTCAAATTTGATGAACACATGACCAGTGGCCATTCATGGATACTTGAAGGTCTGCTTAAGAAACCCAGCCCTGATCTTGACTTGCATACGGTGGGTCTTTAAAATCTGTATAGTATTTAATGATTGGCTTTGTTGGGCCCCAGGTGCCTCTCAGGTAATTACTTCCATCTTCATCAGCATTTTGCTCTGCGGTTCCTGGAAGAGCCATTCATACTTCAATACACTCCTTAACATCAAGGCTTCTGCTGCCATATGGCCAAACAAATCAGCATGGGATATTTTTTGTGTTCGGATTAGTGGAACAAATAGCACAGCCGTTTGCCACCTCAGTCTCGCTTTGTCATCGTTGTTTCTTAATTGTTGCTGAATTACATCAGTGAAGTGTGACACCCGTTAAGCGGTTTATGGGTGAAATAGGACCTTCGTTGCTGGTGGTGGCTTGGCTTGTCCACATGACGCTCATTACAGGGTAAACGTGGAGAGTAATCTGTTAAAGATGTCTTCACTTTTTCTCTTTTTCTTTGGCTGGGAACGGGTTCCTGCCCATCCTAGGGCCCAAACCTCAGAGAGATGTGAAGCTGAAGGAGGCAGCGTGAGCCAAGCATGCTGCTGCTGCTGCCTGTGAGACGTGGCTGTTTTCCACAGTCTTCTCATTTTTTTTTTCTTCTTTCTTGCCTGTCTCACTCCTACC
>NW_015552566.1:1522711-1523287 GCF_001515605.1 Sinocyclocheilus anshuiensis
CACTTACAAATCTAAATAGTTGCAAGATATACAGTTAAACATTTTTTTTCCCTCCCACCCTTCAAGGGAAAAGAAACAGTTTCACAATGCAGGCCTGTACCCCATTTAACCTCTTTTTACTGCTCAATTGAGACTCTCATTATACCCTACAAAAAATTACCAGTGAGGCTAATTCAGCTTCATTTAAGCATAGAATAATTACGCTGTTAAAAATAGACACTCTTTGTTTAGTGTTTTATCTATCAGATCACTGTATTTTGTTGTCTCCTGTTCCCAGAGCGGTGGGTCTCATGTGGTAATGTTTCATATTTGAGAGTTTGGAGAACCCAGCTGGAGTTTAGCTGACTTGTTTCTCCTCACCTCTCAGGTGGTCATGGCCCCTCACGAGCCATCCGTGGTCTTTGTGGACAACTACATCAAGCTCCTTGCTGATAGCAATCCTGAGACGTTCCAGAAGATTCTAGATATGAAGGTGGGTCTGTTTTATTTGCATCAGGGACATCGTCCTTCTATTTCATGAGATCACACCATATGTATATATAAATACACACACATACATGTATCTATTTAAGTTTT
>NW_015552566.1:1523719-1525057 GCF_001515605.1 Sinocyclocheilus anshuiensis
CACTAATATATATATATATATATATATATATATATATATACTGTATATTCATATTTATATATAATTTTTTATTATACTTCAATATAAATATTAAATCGATTTGACGGCACTAATATATATATATATATAATTATAGACACACACTACTACTCAAAAGATTTTTACTGTTTTTAAAATAAGTCTCTTCTGAAATATATATGTTTTTCAATTTAAAATAACTCTTTGAATATAGTTGTATATATGTTTCTGTTTGAATATATTTTAAAATCGGAATTTATTTCTGTGATACAAAGCTGAATTTTCAGCATCATTACTCCAGTCTTCAGTGTCACATCATCCTTCAGAAATCATTCTAATTTTGATTTACTGCTCAAGAAGCATTGTCAATGTTGGAAAGTTGTGTAAAAACATTTTTTCAGTATTTTTGATAAATACAAAATTCAAAAGAACAGCATTTAGCAGAAATAGAAAGCTTTTGTAACATTATACATATCTTTACCATCACTTTGGAATAATGTAATGCATCCTTGTTGAATAAAAGTATTCATTTCTTTAATTTCTTTCCAAAAAAAAGAAAAACTCCTTCCTGACCCTGAACTTTTGAACGATGATGTATAATGTTACATAAGCTTTCCATTTCAGATAAATAATACAGTGTTAAAATATTGTGTGCGTATAACTTTAATGTTTGATTTAGAATTTGGTGAATAAACTGTGTCCAATTTGTGAGCAAATCATTCTGTTGATTTGGGTCAGGTCTATTTGATTCATTGAAGAATCAAAATGACTTTTAAAAACACCTTGTCTAATTATCACAAATTATTGAAAAGATCATTGAAATTCATTGGTCAAAAGTGTCTACCTCTTTCCCCTCTCAATCTATAGGGTCTGAAACGGAGTGAGCAGGGCACCATGCTGGAACTGTTCAGACAGAGGTTACCTAATCCGCCATCAGGGCCAGACAGTGGCCCATCATTGTCCTTCAGTGCCCCCACCCCTGAACAAGAATCTTCCCGTATCCGCAAACTGGAAAAGCTCATCAAAAAGAGGATTCAGTAAATCAGAAGGAACTTTATTCCCATCAATATACTAATGTGAGCGCTCTGTCTGGATATTCAGTACGGCCTGACAACGTGTCTCCACTCCAGTTTTAACATGCTGAAAACGGTGTGTAAATAGTACTGCTATGTCTTCTGTATGTATTTATGTTCTCTGACAGATCGTGGTTTAACTTTGTGGCTTTTGTGACTCGCATTACTATGAGCCTTATAATTCAAGTCCTTTCCTGAACCTCAACACATTACTGGCATGTATGAGTCATTTTGCCACCCCCCCCCC
>NW_015552566.1:1525438-1533818 GCF_001515605.1 Sinocyclocheilus anshuiensis
GCCCCCCCCCCCCCCCTTTTTCCTCCACTTTACAACACTAATACCCACAGTGTCATTTACTTTGCACATTTCTCTGAAATATGCTTGCACTTAAAGCAAAACAGAGGGCAGTGTGGCTCAGAAAAGTAACCTGCTGCTATTCTGGCACAAAGTCTTCTGTACTGGGATTTCAGCATCAAAATGATTTAAAGCCAACGTTTTTGTAATTGTCCCCTCACTATAACAGTAAACGGCTGTGTGGAACTTGGCTGTTGCTCTGGGTAAAGGTGCCTGTGGAGTAGGAGAATGAGGTCTCAGGTGCTTCACAACAGAGGAGCTTGGGATTTCCTGTCTCCTGTTGAAATGACAAACCAGTTGTTTTGGCTTTTGAAATACTTTCCCAGGTTGAGGTGAAAAAAACAAACATATTGTAGATGTTTTAATCCTACAGGAGCTGTAAGGAAGAAATATTTACCACCCTCGCTTTCCCATGGTAGACATATTTTCTCTGCGAACAATAACTGTAGTTCATGGGAGATTATTGGAATGCAGAAATAATAGTGTGCACACTGAGGATACGTTCTTATACTTTGCGTCATCTGCTGTTCAATTGTGTAAAGGAAGTTATTGTATATTGTTTGACAACTTATTTTATAGTTCTTTTAATAACTCTGGAATCGGGTTACTGTAATCTTAGTCATTTATCCATCATCACCCTCTCCATAATTGTGTATTCTCTGCACATGGCTTTGTACTTGTTAAAACAGCAGTGCATATCAACGCTAAAGTGTTTGCAATGAATGTATGATTTATGTGTCGGATGGGCTACTGTAATGTTTGTATGCAATATTATTCGCATTGATTTCTGCTGTGATTTATACTGTTGATTGCTTAAAATGAAAACATTCCTGCCTTCTGTGAAAAGGACAGCATCTTTTTAATATCAACTGCAGATAAAAATTCTTGTCAATACAAATCTGTTGACTGTGTTGACTTTGACAAAACTGTTTTTGACATTTTATGTATGATTGATATATGAATGGACGGACAGACTGATGGATGAACAGATAGATAGATAGATAGATAGATAGATAGATAGATATAGATGAATGGACAAATTGATGGATGGAAGGATGTACGGGTGGATACATATATCGATTGATGAATGGACAGATAGATGGTTGGATGGATAGATTGACAGATGGATGGACGGGTGGAGGAATAGATGTACTGGTGGATGTATGGATGAACAGATGGATGGATGGACGGATGGATTGATGAACTGATAGATAGATAGTGAAACGGTTTTCTTTCTTTTTTTTTTTTTTTTTACTGATTTGTGTGATTTTTAACTTGACTTGTTTCTAAGCTTGGTGAAGTTGGCCTGTGTTTAAAGGGAGGGCCTCCTGACTCTCTCTAATTGGCACTCCAATCAGCAGTGGGAGGCAGTTTTAAAGGCGTCTCCCTTCTTGCAGGCGCTTGTAAAACAATGAACGTCTTTGAGTGTGGACAATTTTGAATGCAAGCAGGCTGACAAGCGGGGAAACTTGCATTACCTTCCCCTGCGATGATCCCCTGACTGAATGCGCTCAAGAGCGAAGTCAGGGAACTTTCCATTTTGCTCTGACTTTTTTTTTTTAATGTAAATCCATTTGAACTTGGCGACAACAAGCACATTTGCAGCTCCTTCAGATCTGCGTTTCAAGGTCTCGGAGGAAACGGGAGCGGTGAGCCAGCGCCACGAAACGGATTATCGACGATCGTTCACGGCATCACACAGCTGGTTTACTTTACACGATCCGCCCGGGTCACTGTTAAACCGGGTTGCCCGTAAGAACAACAGAGAAAGACAATTTTGCACATAATTCGATTTAACTGCATTATTTGAAGAGCTTGTGGAACTGGCCCGCAAGTGTTGAGCAACTTTAAAAGCAATGGTGGGAAGACTGAACTTGCGGAATGCGTGTGACGATGATCCGCTGGATATGAATTTGAAAGCTGATCGGCCGCTGGACAGTCCTGACTCCGGTCTGCCTCCGAGTCCGAGCCCGAGTGTTTGGTTACTGCAGGGCACCGGGGCTGGAACCCCGATTACAGAAGACGAGAACAGAGGGACAGCTGTGGTATGATTCCTTAATGCAAATCCATGACATTTAATAGTACAAAAAGTACATTAAATATTTATATGTATGAATATAAACATTATTTAAATGTATTTAAAATACAAAATTAACGCAATATTTAAGTGCTTTTGTAAAAATAGTAATATTTTAGTTTATTTTTTATTTGTGTGTTTATATATATATATATATATATATATATATATATGTGTGTGTGTGTTAATTTGTAATTAGTTCAGTTAATTTGTATTTACTGTACATGTTACTTAAATAATTTTTTTAATATATACATATTTGTTTATTAATTATTTATAAAGCAATACTTAAAAAAAAAACGTAATTACAGGTTCCTAATAATCGCCAGTTGCATGCGTTGTCCTATGGAGAAGGAATTGAACTTGATCCTCTGCCACTAAAAGAAATAAGGTGAGTTAATTTTTTTCTTTTTCTTTTTTTTTACTGTGACTATCACATGATTTGGGGATTTGGGTGATTTGCTCTGGGCAGGTGCAGTTCATATGTAGCACTAACTTGTTACACGTGTTCTTACAGATACACGTCGTCAGTGCGTTATGATTCAGATCGGCACTTCATCCAGTACGTGACCCTGCAGCCCAAGGGTTTGGGTCTGGAGATGTGCAGCCAGACGGTGTTGGCCCTGCCTCAGAGCACCTGGAGACATTACAAGACCCAGCTGGAGTTCCAGCCCCGTCAGCGGGTGCAGCGCTACCAGAGCACCACTATAGTGTACCCCAAACACACCCGGACCTTCTACACCACCCAGCTCAATTATGATGGGCATAAGCTGACCAAGCGCTTCTTCTCTGCTGTAGAGCTGCAGGCTTCTGATTGCCAGGCTGGTCTTTGAAAGACACTCGGTCATCTGTGCCTGACATTACACCCCCATATGTACCAATTATAAACCACCGCCTGCATTCATCCCAAGTCCCAAGAGGAAAAAAAGGAAACTCGGACTGAAATTGTTGACAGTTGGAAAGGGGATCCCTAGACAGATGTGCAGTTTTAGTTTGTTTTAGGCTGAAGGTTTTTTGCTGTGGCAGGTGCAATTCATATGTAGCACTAACTTGTAACACGTGTTCTTACAGATACACGTCGTCAGTGCGTTATGATTCAGATCGGCACTTCATCCAGTACGTGACCCTGCAGCCCAAGGGTTTGGGTCTGGAGATGTGCAGCCAGACGGTGTTGGCCCTGCCTCAGAGCACCTGGAGACATTACAAGACCCAGCTGGAGTTCCAGCCCCGTCAGCGGGTGCAGCGCTACCAGAGCACCACTATAGTGTACCCCAAACACACCCGGACCTTCTACACCACCCAGCTCAATTATGATGGGCATAAGCTGACCAAGCGCTTCTTCTCTGCTGTAGAGCTGCAGGCTTCTGATTGCCAGGCTGGTCTTTGAAAGACACTCGGTCATCTGTGCCTGACATTACACCCCCATATGTACCAATTATAAACCACCGCCTGCATTCATCCCAAGTCCCAAGAGGAAAAAAAGGAAACTCGGACTGAAATTGTTGACAGTTGGAAAGGGGATCCCTAGACAGATGTGCAGTTTTAGTTTGTTTTAGGCTGAAGGAGAGTAAGCAACTGTGTTGCTCTGTTTGAAGGTTTGGTTAGGAGCAGCGTATGGAGATTTGTATGGGTTTTCTCCATCAGTTCTCAATGGTAATGTACAGAAATGGTTTTTAATTGTATGTAGGAATGTGGTTGATTATTTAATAGTGAGATTCAAGTTTCAGATATTCTGTGCTGATCTTGGACCATCATTGGTTTGAAGGTTAGATTTAATGTTGACACATAGTTGGCCGATATAGAGATATGTGATTTACTTGAGAGCACTTATTTACCCCATCATAAATTGAGTATTAGAATAATACAATAGTGGATTTTAGGACTGGGCAGGGACGCGGGAAGTAGAGGTGCTGAGGGGGCTGCAGCACCCCCTGTTTTCACATGGTTGCAAATGCCACGCCAAGTTTGTTCATTTAAATTTATTCAGTTTTAGCATTTAATAATTTATTTGTAATGATCTCTGAAATGTAAATTGTAAGTGGGCTATAATAAACCCATGTTTATCTTTATAAACATGATAAATTTTACTTGTGATGTTTTCTAAATGGGATGATTAGCCTAATCCTCATGAACACGTGACGCTAGCGCGCGTGGTATCAGACATGAACCATACAGAAAGCAAACAAGATTAACTTTAATACACGGAGATAATGGCGCAAAAGCGAATTTTAGATTTGTTTAAATGCCCATCCCAGCAACATCAACATTCCAAAATCGGCATCCAAACTACAGCCCCAGCACGAGCACCGACGTAAGTGAACCAGCCCCCCGCCACCCAACACGGACACACACAGCACCCCCAACCGAAAACATCTTCCCGCGCCCCTGGGACTGGGTTACAACGGTGGATTTTTTTAGTACATACCTTTTACATGTTTCTATTTAACAGGTTCAATCTCACTGAGCTGTAGAAGGGGTAACGTTCATATATTAGGGCCTAAAAAGTGTTTTCTGAAAATACAGGGTATGTTAGTGTGTCTTTGCACAAGGGTGGTGAGTGTATCTGGGTTAAAACATTAACTCCATCTTAAACCAACCTTATCTGCATATTTTACTACTGTAAGTCTCCATTAGGACACTTATGCTGTTATCCATATTTTCTTTATGTAAAGGCTAGCTAACTTCCACAGCTCTGCTTGGATTTAGTAAGTCGTTCTCTGTGTTGTTACTCGTGAAGGATAAATTAGAAGTAAGGTCACATTAGAACTAAACTCAATCGTGCCTGATACTGCAGACAGAGGTATCTGTAGACCAGTGTTTGAAATAAATTATAATGTAAATAACAGCATTTCAGTTTAAAATGTTTTTATCAGTGGCACATTTCCCTATTTATTTTTTGTTCTTGTTTCAATTCTCTTTACTTCTGTGCTGGTTTTAAATTCTGTAGCTGTGCTGTGTAAAATTGTTATTCTTTTAACTCAAATTCCTTTAAGATGGTTATTAACTGTTCAAATTAAATAAATAAATTTTTAAAGTGACGTGCATTGTCCTTAATGTTTGCATTTTTGCATCATGCTTGAAAACAAGACCCTAGTTCAAACACAAAGTAGTGCAACTAGTAATCTTCTCATTTGTTGTTCTTGAGAGCCCCCTAGAGGTGTGAGTAAGTTTTACAGATATAGTATTACAAATATGGCCTTAAATGCAGATTAAACATGAAGGCAATTGTTTTCAAGTCTACATGGTATAATGTATAAGTTTAACTAATACAAGCACTTGACTGGCTGTCAGGTCAGGCCAAGCTCTTCATGAGATGATCTTGAGCGGCCAGATAGCGCTTCCTTCTGTTGGTTTTATACATCTCAATCCTCTTTTCTTCTTCTACAGGGTTGGCCAGCACTCCCACCCACCTCAGACTCTCCTGGGACTGGCTCATGGCTGCCTTTGGTGGCATGTTTTTATATTGGTCAGGCCTAGCTACGGATACCGACAAATGTTTGTGTTGTCTACTTCCTTTTTGCTGTTTACAGGTCTTCTGGGAGCATGTGTGTCCTCCATGCTTGTTCTTCAGCACTCTCATGGTCTCACGTGTTGCTTGTGTAGACTGTATAGAGGCTTTTTGTCTGTTATAAAGGTTTCAGCTAGTGTTGTTTTCCGCTGAATTGTCTCAAGGGTTAACCCTCTTGTGATACCTGAGAAGGAGACAATGTCAAAAGTCCTGTGATTTAGATCATTATGTTAATGTTAAATTATTGTGAAGATGCCAAAACTAGTGGCTGTACAGCATCTTTCCTATATTCATTTACATTTAGTCATTTAACAGACGTTTTTATCCAAAGCGACTTACAAATGATGACAATAGAAGCAATCAAAACCAACAAAAGAACAATAATATGCAAGTGCTATGACAAGTCTCGTTTAGCCTAACGCAGTACATGTAGCAAGGTATATATATATATATATATATATATAACACACACACACATATACACACACACACACACACACAATTTACTGCATTTTAACAGACTGTTAGGCAAACTACAGGCCATTCATTTCAGACAGCTAAACAATGAAATATTTTCATGCTCTCAGATATGAGTGCAGCAGCTCCTACCAGCTTTTATCCAAAGCGACTTACAAATGATGACAATAGAAGCAATCAAAACCAACAAAAGAACAATAATATGCAAGTGCTATGACAAGTCTCGTTTAGCCTAACGCAGTACATGTAGCAAGGTATATATATATATATATATATATATATATATAATAAAAAGAAAACTAGTAGATAGTATAGAAAAAGAATAGAGAAGGCTAGTGTTACTTAGAGGCCCCTTTTTCCTGAGTTAAACTACCCACCTGTGTTAATATGAGAATGAAATGGTCTGATCTGATGTGTTCTGATCCACAGTTATGTTTCTTGGTCGTTGTTTTATGAGAGTTAATATGCTAATTTTATTTAAATACTGGAAACAACTACAACTATTGTATACTAAATATATCTCCATGGCAACTATACCGGAAATCTACAATACATTTCCTAGTGGAAATATAAATAAATTTGATCGATTTCATTATGGTTTATTTTTCATTTAAAATGTGCGAACGTGTCATTTTTATAACAGTGTTTTGTTTTGCAGAATTCATAGGAAGTGTTTTTGCTTATCCATGCAGAACGTCTGTTTTTTATCAGTTGTGGCTTTGTAATGAAAGCATTGAAGTGGGCGGGGCATAGAGCATTAGCCAATCGAATACATTTGTAGCAAACAAAGAAGTTCAAGGGGGCGGGATATTGTAGGGAAATGTTCGAGCATGTCGTATGCCAAATAATACAACTTCGGAATATAATGTAAAACAACTATAACAAATATACAAGCGTGTATATTTTATATACATTATTATATTATGTTCCTGAAACGATGGTGTAAAGATTAGAATGGGCAGAGCTTCTTGAGTTTCGTTTTCAGATGGATGCGTCTGGATCACAACAACTGTTCGATGACTGGGACGATATTAGCGACTCGGAATTTCTCAACATCCCTTCCGAGCAACAAAACATAGGTAAAATAGTGTGTAATTTTGGTAATTTGTTGTGAATTTAGTCATACTTTTAATTTTGGACACAGGATGGCACTGTCGTATTATGTGTGTAACTTCGTATGTTTGTCTATAATCTGATATCTTTTTACCTGTGTCTTATATTTCCACTGAAAATAATAAGGTACATAGTTGTTAAAGTTTATACATACAAACAATGTATGTTTTATGTCTTTCGAGAGCCCCAGTGTCATCTCAATAGTGAATCTGATGGTAAACACTCGGTGAACTTTGATAGCCCCTGTGCGTCCATCTCATCATCAGTGCACAAGTAAGTCATATGATGATGGTTTGTGGAAAATTGTTAGATGGTGTGTGCAGACATGGAACCCAAGTTATTCTACTGAACTGCAACATTTGTTATTTCTTTGTTTTGTCACATAACATTGTTCTTCTATTCAGCAGGAATGAAGAGGCTTTGGGACAAGAAACTGTAAATACAGAAAATGTGAGGGGTTTAAAGAGAAAATGCCTTCATGAAAACCGCTTCAGCCCAATGCAACGCTTCTTCAAGCGGCATCTGAGTGTGACCCTCCTGTGCGACCAGTCTTGGTGTGAGATGAAGACTGTTTACGGTCTTTTAAAGCCATTTGTCAAGAGAAAGGAAATGCAACGTGCTGAGGTGCAGATCGGAAAGGAAATTCATTTATCAAGAGGTGAACACTGATACACATTTGAACACAGTGCAACATAATATCTCAATCATATTCAATAATCCGATCCATGAATTTAATCTCCAGAACGGGAGATTCAGGACGTTGTCCCTGTAGATATCTGCACTAGAGAAGATGCAGAAGCCATCAAACTTCTCAACATGTTGCACATGATACCGCTGTTGGAAGCAGGTGAGTTGACAAATGTTAAAACAGTGTTAGGTTTGGTACTCAGATCAGTTTTAAAGGGGTCATATGATGTTGCTAAAAAGAACATTATTTAGTGTATTTGGTGTAATGAAATGTGTTTATGTGGTTTAAGGTTAAAAAAACACATTATTTTCCACAAGCGCTACTCTACACTGCTCAAAACTCGCGCTTTAAGCGTCAGTCGCAAATTCTTTAAATATAAAAAACCTACAGTCTGTGTGTCAGAACAGCCGGCATTGTAGTCTACTCTACCAGGATCAGGAAACAGTCCTCCATAAAATGT
>NW_015552566.1:1533876-1617713 GCF_001515605.1 Sinocyclocheilus anshuiensis
TCACGACATGGCGGCAACAACAATACTACAGTGAGAATAAAAGTTACGCCTTCTTTCTTTGCGTGAACATTTGGGCGCGTTATGCAAATCTTCCCACATAGTGAGGTAGATATGTGGGGGCGTGTTAGAACGAGCCGTTTTAGGTAGGCGTGGTTGACTCAACTTTTATAAAGAATATCTCTTTGGATTTGAGACTTTAGTCTTTGCAACTTTACAGATCTTCTTTATGCACCAAGAGCTTGTAACACTCCAAAGAGAAAGGAAAAATTGAAATCGCATCATATGACCCCTTTAAACATTTCATTTTCAAACATCTTGTTTCAGGAGAACGCGTGCGAGAGTTTCCTGTGTTTGGTGTGCTGGAAGGTGTTTTTGTCATGGGGGTCATTGATGAACTCATGTATAGCCAGAAGGGGGAGCTGGTCCTAAATGAGCTCAAGACACGCAAACAGAACTCCTTGCCTAGTTCTGCACAAGATAAAGTCAACTGCTTACAGGTGAGTTGGGGTTATTTATTGCAGGTATGGCCTTTGTCCTCACTCATACAGCAGTAAATCATTGCACTGTGCTTTTGTGAACAGCTGCCTTGTTCTCACTGAACTTCATTCCATATACATTTGGCCATATACAGTGGTGTGGGCTCAATTTATGTCCTTTTTTATTAAAATACAAATTTTGAATACATTTAAAATGATGGGCTCCTGAAAAAAACAAATGTCGTACACACTATAAAAATTTGATTTAATTTTATTTTGGGGGGCATAAAGTCAAAAATGTTAGGGTGATACACCTGTCCTGATATCATAATGAAAAAGCCTCAAATTCTAAAAAGGAAAACCTTAAGTAGTTTGGTGTAATCGTTTACAATTATCTTTGAAGAAAAAAAATCTATTTATAGTATTGTAGAATTATTTAACCACTATTACAGTATTTATTTGAATTAGCTTTTTGTTTTTGTATTTTTAATTCTCATTTAATTTGATTTTTTTATTAATGTGGTTATGTGGTTTAGTCATTTGTTTTCTTAGTTTTAATTTATTTTATTTCAGTTTTATTTTTAATAATTTTAGTACTTCAACCTATTTCATTTAGTTGGGAAGGCAATATTTCAATGTTTCATATTTCATATTTATATTTTGTTTTATTTAAATGATCAAAAAAATAATTTCAGTTTTAGTGAACAATAACAACACTAGAAAAATAATATTTTAACTCAACTGCATGTTAAAATTTGAGCAAATTTTTTTCCACAAAGTCATGTGGTGCAACCAGCTTAATCTTGTGGTGTGACTCCCCAAAACCTAATGATATTAATGAATTAATAATTGATGATATTATGAAAAATACTTTTCACCATGATAAATATTTTTTAAAATGTTGGAAATCGGCATAAAAAGTTTTTGAGAATCATATCAAAATAAATATGAATAAAAAAAAAAAAACTACATTTCTGAGAACTTGGCACATGTTTTTTGGCACAGATTTTTCCTTCCTCTTTTACTTTTCTATATTATGCACACATTAATGCATCTGTTCTTTAAACTATCCATCTGTTATTCAGGTTGGCCTGTATAAATTACTATTTGATGGACTGGTGAGAGGAGAAGTGAAGAAAGACCATGTTTTAAATCACCGTAAACTGCGTTCAGGTCAAGTACTTGGAGCAGGAGTCCAGGCCCATGCTAAAAGCATTGGGGTCCAGGTGACTACCTTTGAGGAACTGGTTGATGCTCTGCTAATAACTATGTCTTGTTCTGATCTTCCATGCATTGACCTGCTTCAGATTGAATACTATCACCAAGGCTCTAGTGGAGCCATTGGGACCAGGGTCGCTCCTTTCGATGAAGCCCAACTACGGGCAGAGCTTCAGGGTCATCTGGCCTACTGGAGAGGTCAGAGAGAACCCAAAGGGGTGGACATAGAAGAGGCCTGGAAATGTAAATCATGCATTTACGAACAAACTTGTAATTGGACAAAGAATAGATTGCAAGTATCTGACCAACAAGCAGATCATGCTAGCTCATAATTCAGCATTTTACAGATAATACAAACATTTGTATGTGGTGACTATTTTTGTCATGTTATTAACTTTTATACTTTAATTATTGTCTTATGTGTACTATTTAAGTCTTATAGTTTTAAATATGCATATATTATGTGAATGTTATTGTGCAGCTCTATAATGACTGTGAGTGAAGCGTTGTGAATTCATAATGCATTATATAATGCATAATGCAGTTTTTGATTAGAATGGCTTTTTAATGGAAGCAAGCTGAAAGCTTCCTCACTTTGTGTGCATTAAGAAGTTTATGTCACTTAACTAGTGGAACGGATATGTTTTTCAGTCAACGATAACTTCAGCCAAGTGTGGCTGATATAATGCTGATAAATACATAATGCATTTGAAGTGAACAAATTACATACAGAAATTCTTAAATTAAAATACATTTTAATTATCTTTAAAATAATAATAATAATAGTAGTAGTAATAATAATAATAACAATGAAATAGAATCCAATATATATATATATATATATATAGTATATTTATTAGTATTGTTAGTTTCCCCTGTTTATCTCCTTTTTTTCTTTTTTAAGCAGAGATGTGAATCATTACCTATAGCCATTATGTAAAAATAGTGTAAAAGAAATTATTAATAGGTTAACAGTTAAAATATTAATCCTTAACTAAATTATGAAGTATTTTTATTGTTTATTTATACTGCATGTCACTAACAAAATATTTTAATTGAATGATGAAATGTGTGCCATTAGATGGTGCTATTTTACCATTTCTTATTTACTAAATCAGGGAATGTTTAGAATTTATGTTGAGCCATATCTGTAATATGATAAACAATTTGATAACTATGACATTATCAGTTTGTATTTGACAGTTGCTAATATTAAATCAGTGATGTGCTGTGCCAAAGACTGGAAGTGCCATATTTTGATTAGCAGATCCCTCGTAGTGATAATCTAGTGTTGATACGGAGAGGCTGGTTTATTTGGCCCTGAAATTTCATCTGCACTGGCACTGACCTCAGCACTGCTGTTCTCTGTGTCGTCACCCAGTGCAGGCCTTGGAGCGTGCCCTTGTTATCAATATGACACACTGAGACTCTGAATGACACATCTGGCATTTAAAAGAGGCCACACACTCCTTCAGGGTGCTTCCCGTCTGAACCTAAATCACACAAACAGTTTAGTCAATCTTTACATTCAATGGCTGAATTTGTTGTTGGTTAAGGTGTGCAGGCTCCTTTGCATGGCCATGTATTACAAGCTGTTTTAAATAGCCTCTGGAGGCTTGTTTATTTTATTAATGAATTGACTCATTCCGTTCCTCATAATAAGCACACAACTGACTGCAAATCTCAATACAGAAGAGGCTGTGTTCTAATTTGATACCCGGCTTTGCCCATGCGCAGGCATCGAACACCCGTGAGGCTGAGAGCAGCTGTTATTAGATTGTGTTGGTTGAGGTCTGCTCTAATCTGCTAGTCGATAGGCTAAAAGAGCAATTCCCAGTGCTTTGTTTGCTCATGTCTGCACTAAAGCACACCATCTTCCAGCCATAGGAAGCTGCAGGACGGTCTGGTCTGATGAAGTCACTCAGGCGCTAATGACCCCTCATTCGAGGCTCTTAAAAGCACTCCTGTTCACTCAGTCTCTAGTAAAGTGCTTCAGCACTTCACTTCAGCCTTTGTAAACTCATGTCACCTGGCAGACAGAGGAGCCATGCAACACTAATGTGGCCTATCGTTTCATGCTCTGTTTGTGTTGCTCACCAAACTCAATTCCTGCCTCTCCTGATCAATAGGTCGCCCAATAAAAGGGTCTCTGAATAGTGATTGCATTAAGGCACAGACAAAAAGAAAATAGAAGGCTCCGTTCCTTTTTACCGATCATGTGAGAAAAAGGGTTAAATGATGCGTAAAACTAAATGCAAACATTGGGTGATTTAATTGATGTTCATGTGAGTGTGCAGTGCATGGGAGCTAATGCAGGTATAAATTTATCAGGACTTTGGAATCATTAATTTTGCATTGTGATATCTTACATTGATGAATGTCATTACATTGGATTACATCATTCCCTGTAGGCAAATCATTCTTCTAGAATATTACACAGAGTGAATCTCATGGAAACAGTACCAGATCATTTTTCAAATCTTTAATGTGTTTTCTAATATATTCTAAAAACTGTAAATAATAATTGCATACCATTCAAAACTTTGGGGTTGGCAAGTTTTTTTTACTGTAATGTTTATGAAAGAAGTTTCTTATGCTCACTAGGGTTGCATTTATTTGATTAAAAATACAGTAAAAACTATAGTATTGTAAAATAATTTCACAATTTAAAATAACTGATGGAAAAACAGATTTTTTCAGCAGCCATTACTCCAGTCGTCAGTGTCACATGATCCTTCAGAAATCATTCTAATATGATTTTGAATAAATACGAAGCATTTCATATTATTATTCATTCGTAGCATTCTTTTTGAAAATAATTGTGCTTTATATTATTTTTAGAGAAACCATGATGCATTTTTCAGGATTCTTTGATGAACAGAAAGTTTAAAACAACATTATTTGAAATAGAATACCTTTTGTAACAATGAAAAGGTCTTTATCGTCACTTTTGATTAATTTATTGATCAATTTTACTGGCTGGAAGTACAAACAGTTTGACTGAAATGTAAAAATAAATCAGTATAATATAAATCTTTTTGCATTGTGGTAAGAAGCATCTTTTTTACATTATGATAATTAAGATGTGGCAATAGGGTAATTATGAAAACATGCAAAATATGTCCCAGACTTATTCTCAGCTGATTCACTTGTTAACAAATTCTCAAGGGCGGTTTACTTCAGTGTAAATGAGATACATGTGATGAAGGAAATTAAAAATAAGAAACCGAAAAATTTTCTTGCAAAGAAATAATTCATGGTACATAGACTAAAAACTATGCAGTAAATCCATTAAAAGTGTAAGCCTGTGACGCAGATCTCAATACAGAGTGACAGCGGTCTGCTGCCGCAATAATGTATCCGAGCCATGTATTCAGCTCCTGCCCAGTGTGGAGATCCCCACACAGTCAAATGATCCCTGTCTGGAGCAATTGAAACCCACAGGCCTCTTTACCAAGCTAAAGCAAAACATGAGGAAGTCCTTGGACTCAACCAGCTGTCCACAACCCCAATCTCACTGTCATCATTAGTCAACTGACGAAAACACCACTGTCTCCAGTTCTGACTCTTTAATCCCAGGGATCAGTGCTACAGTGCGGTGTAACTAGAATCTGCTGCACGTGATCACAGAAACAGCAAAGGGCCAATAACACTGACATCATCATTTTGATAATATAAAGAAATATTAGTCTGCGTTTCGACTAATGCAGAGGAAGATGGAGGAAGGGAGAAGATGGTTGTCAGAAAAAGTACGCTTAAGCCCAAACATCTGATAAAAACATCACAATAATCCGCACAACTCTAATCCATCAATTAACTTCTTGTGAAGCGAAAAAGGTGCGTTTATAAGAAACAAATCCATCACTGACATTTTTAACTTAAAACCATTGCTTCTAGCTAAAATGCAATTCCATAATCCATAAAAATGCTCCCTTCAGTGAACAAATCGCCTCATCTGAATCAGAGAAATATGCAGATCAAGCACCATTTACAAGCAAAAACAGTTTGGATTATGGATTATGAACTGGTATTTTCATCAGAAGTGACAGTTTATAGTTAAAATGCCTTAATGGATTTGTTTCAAAAGCACAGCTTCTTCACAAGATTTTAATCGATAGACTGGAGTTGTAAGGTAGAACATGTGGATTATTGTGATGTTTTTATCAGCTGTTTGGACGCTCATTCTGACGGTACCCATTCACTGCAGAGGATCCAGTGATGAGCAAGTGATGTAATGCTAAATTTCTCCAAATCTGTTCTGGTGAACAAACAAACTCATCTACATCTTGGATGGTCTGAGGGTGAGTACATTTTCAGTACATTTTAATTTTCATTTTGGGGTGAACTGGTCCTTTAAGGTGATGAAGTTTTTTTTTCACTAGGGAACTCACAGAAAAATGTAAGTGATATTTTGAAAAGCATATGATGTTTAGCAGTCTAATGCAATGAATTTTAGGTGTGACCAAGTTTATACATTTTGTGTGCCAAGGGTAACATGCACTTTGACAGCTGCATAAAACAAGCACTTTTTTACTCCGCTCTGCTCATGCACAGAGGGCTCTTGTGGACACCTAAGAGGAGTTTTGAATGCATTCAGGTCATTTGATACCACGCCCTTTGTTTTGCTGTAAAGCACGTCTTAATTCACTCTTCTACATTTTTGGCAGAGCACAAGAACTATTAGTGCATTACTGCCTTGAAGGTTCACGCAAACCGCCTTAAAACATTGCAGATCTGATTTCAAGCACATTTTGTCCTAATAGAGTAATTGTCCTCTTGTCCTGGAAAGTAACAAGCAGAGAGGAGTCTCATTTTTCATTTGGTGCTGTGGGAGGGAGTGTGAAAGAACCGCATACAGTCGGCAGCCTCCAGGAAAGACTCTGAAGCATCCTTTAACAAAGACACAAATAACTCCAGTTGAAACAAATTAAAGCACATGGGGCTGAGATAAGAGCAGTCTGTGTTTATGAAAATGTGAGTGCAATTGCATGGGTTTGTTTAAGGGGAAGTGAGAGTGAGTGTGCGCATATTAGTGGCACAAGTGCGCTTGTGTGCGTGCGGATGCAAGCTTGTGTACATGAGAGATTAATTGAGCTGTTCATAAATGTGCTGGGTTAATGAAATGGCAGTTGACAGTGACCGTGGCACACAGGAAGTGCTGTAACAAGGCTTTATCTCTGTCACACAGCACAGAAAGAAACACAGCTCATTATGTAGGTCACAAGTCAATTTGATAACTTACATTTCTGAGGCGATAAAGTGCTACTCTAAAGAAGAGTCAGGGCAGAACTGTAATATGAAAAGTTTATGAACAGCCACTCTCGTCTACCCAGATAAAACCACATTATGTTTCTCATTATTGCAATATATATATTTTAGACTTTTTTCAGTACGGTGGCAAAGACAGTTTACCCTTAGGTCGAGCACACACTCACACAACACACACGTTTTGCTTATTCATGCAAAATGAGAAGATATTAATTAATTTGCTATTTTTAGCCTGCTCATATAGTGAGTCTGCATGCTTTGGAAAGGCAGAGGACATTTGGCAATTCAAGCAGAGAACAAATTTGGCAAATCATGTAGAAAAGGCAGACGTAACCAATGTAGATTAACAAATCGTGCACATTAAAAATGAGTTCTCACAGGACTCATTTCGCTTGAGCAGTCACTTAGATGAAGCACTTAAAAGGAAAGTTAAAATTATGTGAATGAAATTGTGTAAATTAAAAATCATTTACCCTTTACCCCACCCTCATGTTGTTCCAATCCAGAAATAGTGTGAAACACAAAAGGAGATGTTTAGCAGAATGTTCACACTGCTCTTTAAATATAAAAGTCCGAGGTGAACAAGGGTTGTTAAGATCCACCATGTCAAAAACACCATAATAGTAGCCTGTTGCATGCTATATTCCAAGTCATATGTAGCCATATGATTGTCATGAATCTTGTAAATACCAAATTTGAATATGCATATGTTCATGTTGCATGAATGAGATTTTCAGTCATTATCAATAACATCAGTTTTTTTCTTTCCCACAAGCATGTCATTTGGACTACTCTTATGACATTTTTTGTCATTTTGTCACTGATCATTCACTTCTGCTTAGACAGCAACGTAACTGTCACGTTCAAGTACCATAAGGACATCGCTAAAATAGTCCATGTGTCATCAGTGGTTCGACCTTAATTTTTTTAAACAAAAGTAATGATTTTATTAAACAATTTCTTCTCTTACGTGTCAGTCTTCTACGTGTGTTCACAAGAGTCCCATGACGCATGCGTGTGGTGCTGCTGACGCAGGAGCCGGTGTTCTGATATAGAACAAATTGTTGAATAAAGTTGCTATTTTTGTTTTCTTTGTGCACAAAAATTATTCTCATAGCTTCACAAAATTATGGTTGAATCACTTGTGTCACATGGACTATATAGTAAGATGGCCCTGGTGTTGCCAACTCGAAATCTGATTGGTTAAAGCAACGGTTTCATTGCCATTGATTTAAGCTAACAGACGCCTGCACTGTTGATTCTGAAGGCCTTAAGGCAGATTTATTTGACCCTGGCAACACGATTGCTGAAATATGATTGGATAAAAGCTCTAATATAAACATACACTGCTGGAAGCAGTGCAACCAAGAGAAAAGCTATGAAATTAAGAGAATAGACTATTGGAAATAATTTAATACACATTCATGGAAAAATATATTAAAACTAAATCAGTAATTCTGATAGTGTTTAGGCCAGCAGAGAAGGCTTTGCTGGCCCTGACGGCCCACCACTGATATATATATATAATTTATTTTTTTGCCATTTTTGTCATTTATTTAGATAGGACCGTGTAGTGAGTGACACAAAGCGATGTGGGGGATCGGGGGGGATCGGGAAAGGTCCACAAGCCGGGATTCAAACTCGGGACGCCCGCAGCACAACGGCGATATACGTCACATGGACTATTTTAAAGATGTCCTTACTACCTTTCTGGGTCTTGAACGTGGTAGTTACTTTGATTTCTATGCAGGGTCAGAAAGCTCTCGAATTTAATCAAAAATATCTTAAAGGTGTCATAGGATGCTACATGCGCTTTTACAAGTTGTTTGAACTGAAATGTGTGTTGGCAGTGTGTGTACACATCCACCCTATAAATGATAAAAATCCACCCAGTGCTTTTTTTAAAATCTACTAAAATCTTTACCCATTTCTCAAATCGAGCCGATCTCAGATGCCTGTCTGTGTGACGTCACAAAAACATGCCCTTCCCACGATAGTTTGATTGACAGTAGCGTTTCAGCACAGACTGGACTGGTGTCTTACCTTAGACCCGCCCTGAGTGATCTGTCATCAGTACGCCATTGTTTCACCCAATGACCCCTTTAATTTGTGTTCCGAAGATGAATGAAGGTCTTATGGTTTGGAACGACATGAGGGTGAGTAATTAATGACAAAATTTTCATTTTGGGGTGAAAAATCCCTTTAAATATACAGTTTTCAGATGTGAAAAAGAACAAGTGATCTTATAATCTACAGCGAAAAAACTAATTTGCATTCCTAGAATTCCCTGTCACACTTTACATTTGATGTTTTTTCATTTAAATATTTTTATTAGGTTTTTACTGCCATTTATTAAGGTTTTTAATGTTACATTACATTTATTGTATTATTTTAGTGTCACTTGTGTTACCATAATGGTTATATATATATATATATCCATATAAATACAAGTATATATCATATGTCTCTTTGTTCCATATATTTATTTATTTATTTTTTTTAATTTATTTATTTAATTAATTAATTTTTTTTTTTTTTTTCAGCAAAGTTCTAGAAACTGCTGCCATTTTTTTTTTACCATAAATGTCACACATTATTTACAGTGTAGAAATGAAAAAACTTCCCAGTCAAAAATGTAGGCCTTGCAAACTACACAGATGGCTATTATTTCACAGTGAACCAGTGTTTGTGCTTTAGACACCAGTTTTGCTCAGAACACTAATGAATTTCAATGAAATGATTGTGAATCTGCCTTGTAAACAAGCATCTGGAGATGCTGTCACTATATTAGTTGGTGTATCTGTACCTTATTGTTCATTCAGCTTGCGTCCCCGCAGCAGCTGGATCCCCATCTGCATGTAAACATGAAGATCTCAGCAGAGATTTCTGGGAAGTGTCTTCATAACGTGGCTCTATATGTGGTTTTATAGTGCATTAGGTGCTGCTTCCTTTCCATTATGACAGCATTAGTTACTGCCAGCAGCGCTCATGCAATTACTGCCATGATCGAATGTACTGTCCTCTTGCCACATAGTGCCCCCTGAGTGGAGCAAAACAAGCAGCGGAGCTATCATCTGTCTAGCAGAAGGGTCTTGTAACACTAATTACACATAATGTTCTTTTTGGTTGTGATTACAACAAAAAAAGAAAAATCACCAGGCTTGTTTTTCACTGTGGTGGCAAGGTAGCATGTGACGAAGTGGCTTTTGTCCATCACTGTAGGGGGGAGGGGGTAGTAGAGCTTGCTATTCCCAGAACAGGAATATATAGAAAGCTAGAAAAGCAGATGGTATTTTGTGCTAATGAGCCCTAACACAATTCACCTGTTATTATCTGAGTGCTGGTTGGTGGGACGGCAGGAGAAGATATTAGTGGACTGGTGAGAGTTCTTTAAATCCTATGATGTCATACACGGATCCTGCTTTAAATTTAGAGTGCGCCGTGCAAAGTTTCCTATAACATCTCTTACCAGAAAGACCTGGGTTTATGTGAGAGCCGTACAAAATGAAAGGGAGAGGCTTACCATCTCATTCTCAGATAGACAAGCAGATTAAATGGACAAAGAGACAAAGGGAATTGTGTCAGGGAGGGGAAAGTATCAGTGAGAGCGCAATGTACTGTGCTGAAAATCTTAAACGTGGTCTACTACACGTAAACAGTAGCGTTAAAGGGCTGTATACACAGGGGATGTGTTCACGGGGGATATTTATAGAAACCCTTCTCACTGTCAGATGAGAGGAGAGAATCTTTCAAGTGACGTCGATTTCTCTGTGTAAAAGGCCAGGGAGATGAATGTAGTGATTATTTTTCTTGGATGCCCCATGCCCTTTAGCATAAGTTCAGTGGTTTCCTTCTTACAACACTGTTCTTACATGTTAAATTAAGGTCAAATGCTTTTTTTAAAGTAAGAGTTGATCTGATTCATATTGTTTGATTCTGATTCATATTATTAATATCACAGGCGAAAACTGCTTAAAGGGATAGTTCACCCAAAAATGAAAATGTTTTCATTAATTACTCACCCTCATGTCGTCCCAAACCTGTAAGACCTTTGTTCATCCTCGGGACACAAATTAAGATATTTTTGATGAATTCCGAGAGCTTTCTGATCCTCCATAGACAGCAAGGGTCCTAACATTATCAAGGTCCAGAAACGTAGTAAGGCCATCATTAAATAATCCATGTGACATCAGTGGTTCAACCATAATTTTACGAAGCTACAAGAATACTTTTTGTGCGCAAAGAAAACAAAAATAATGACTTTTTTCAACAATTCGTCTCCTTCGCGTCACCCTGGCGCCATTTTGGAGAGTAACCACTGAACGTAAACAACGTATGCAACATATGTAGCCGGATACGTTGTTTACGTTCAGATCAAAGCGTGAACAATGTAAACAATGTTTCCGCATACGGTGCTGCTGACACAGAACAGCATACGTTGTTTACGTATGTGATACTCTCCAAAATGGCGTCAGGGTGACGCGGAGGAGACGAATTGTTGAATAAAGTCGTTATTTTAGTTTTCTTTGCACACAAAAAGTATTCTTGTATTCTGTGCGTTGATTGTGGTAATATCCTTGCTGTCCATGGCGGGTCAGAGAGCTCTCGGAATTCATCAAAAATATCTTAATTTGTGTTCCGAAGATGAACGAAAGTCTTGCAGGTTTGGAACGATATGAGAGTAAGTAATTATTGACAGAATTTTCATTTTTGAGTGAAATATCCCTTTAATATTCTGTGGAACTGTTTACATTATATTTTTCAATGATTATTTGTTGAATAGAAAGTTCAAAAGAACAGCATTTATTTAAAAAAATAAATCTTTTGTAACAAAGTAAAAGCCTTTACTGTCATTTTTGATGAACTAAATGCATCCTTGCTGAACAAAAGCATTAATTTCTTTAAAAAAAAGTCTTACTGACCCTAAACTTTTAAGTGCTTGTGTATATTTAATCAATATTTCATCTACATTAACATAATATTGCCAGTTACTTATTTCTGCTCTGTCAACAAATAAAACGACAACATTAATAACTGTTGCATGTTTCAGAGCAACATACAATTAGTGGCATCTCATTCCTGAATGAATCAGTTGAGTGAATGATTCAGTGATTTGCTTTAAAGATTGTATTCTTAAATGAATCGAAGAATGAATCAATGCATCAAAGTTCCTAAATTAAGCAATGAATATTGAAGAAATTGACTGATTCGCTCGTAAAGACAGAAACTTGTCGAAAGAAGCAATGAAAAATCCCCAACAGTACTCGCACTACCTAAGTGTATTGTATCTTAAATTTAAGTGTATTTTTTGTTTGTTTATACTTCAATGAAGTGAAAAAAATATACCATGCAGTGAAAGACAACATTCACTGGACACATTTGCTCATGTTTGGCTCGTGTAAGTGTTAGGGTATAACAACAAGGGAAAGTCTTACCGCGAGCGTCCCATGAGTCTGTGTTTCTTTTGGCTTGTCACCAGATAAGGCAGCATGTGACTCTTGGGACAGAGATCCCAGATCAGAGGGAACAGACTGTTTCAGTTACATGGGAAAGTCATGCAGCACAAAAAAGTACAAAAGTCAAATCCCACAAAAAGTATTTAAAAAAACGAATCACTTCATGACAGCGTAGTATAAATTCAGCGATGAAATGACGTGGGAGGCACATGTGGCTCTACGTCGGTTCAAGAATCACTCACGAGAGCCATATTTTGTTTTTCATTCCCTTCGTTTGTGTCACTGAGCCACAAGGTTCTGAGGTGAGACAGTGTGCTGTGGACGTATGCATGAGAAATCATTTAGGAAAAGCGCTCAGTTGTCAGAGGAGAGCAGACAACTCACATGTTCCCTAGCGTGTTTAAGGTTTTTCTGTTGTTTGTGGTTGTGATTTGATCTCGGTCATTGTGTTGTGGAAAGAATGGGTAGTGGATGTGTTATTCGTTCTGTGTCACACTGACTGCAGCATGAGCTACTGAATCATCCCTTTAAGCCAGCGCTTCTATGCTTTCTTTCTTTTTGCTTTGATATGCTGAAGTCCCAGTGCCTGTGATATTTTCACCACTGTAATAATTCCCTATGAAGCAGAGAGAGAGAGAGAGAGACAGTGTAAGCAGGGAGATTTTTTGCTGCAACAGCTGAACCAAAAGAATGTGATTATGCAATTCAGCTCACGTCAAGGGTTATGATCATGCATATGTATTTGCAGACTGTAACAAATGAATGTCCAAACCTCACCTTTCCATACAACAAAAATGCATGGTTATTATAATGCCAAGCTCCAAAAAAGTATTATAAAAGTGGTCCATACAGCTTATGTACTTATGTCCAAGTACATAAGTCATATGATAGCTTTGTGTGAGAAACAGACCAAATGTAAGTTTTTATTCACTGAACATTTTCTGAATGGACTACAAAAGTTGTATGGACTACAAAAATGGCACATCAACACCACTGATAGCAAACACAGTTTAGAACTTGGAATATAATGCATGAGCTGTATGATACTTTAATATACATTTTGCCATTATTATTAATGTTATTATTAATATATACTTACTTAATATTATTATTAAGTTAAATTGATATAAATAAATAAATACAATTAATGAATAGTTTAACATTAATTTTATTATTAATTTGAAAGTGTTGTGTATATATATGTGTGTGTGTGTGTTTGTGTGTGTGTGTGAGTGTGTTTGTTTGTTTGCAATATATATATATTAAAATGTATTATATATAGTGTGATAATAAATGATAATTGTTTTTAAATTATATTGATGATTTACAAATTATAGATTTTTTTTTTAATTAAAAGTTGTAAATAAAACAAATTATTGGAGTACATTTTACAAGGAAATGCTATTGAGGTCTTTCTGCAATTTTCAGCTTGTTTTGCATGCATTTTTGTTCTCAGTGTATAGCATTTTTATTGTAATTTATAGCAACTAAGTAGTATTGTATTTACACTGTTTTTTAATAAGCAATTAATATTCATGAATATTCTGAAAACATAAATTATGCAATATCTATTGATTAAGTTGCTAAATTAAATTAAATTAAATTAAATTAAATTATTCCTCTGTTTCAAAGAATTGAAATATTGGGTGAAATATTCCTTTAAACGCTATAGATACAGTATATATAGTATAGGCTTCAAGTATAGGCTTAATGTACCCAAAACCACTCTGATAAACTCCGAAGAAGCAGGTCATGATGAAAGAAGTCTTGTTTAAAGAGGAGAGTTTCCATGAGCCAGCTATTTATTTGAGGTTATGGAGCGGAGCACACATGCACACACGCATAATCAGTCACAGCTCATTTCAGCTCCCTTTATCAGTCTGCACACATTTTATAACTGATGTTGAAGCGCAGACAGATTTGTTCCAGCTTTCCACACAGAGAAATAGATCTCTTGATACAACAGAATGTGTGAGACTTTTTAATACTGTATCCCTACAGAAGTTTCCAAAACACACTCTGAGGCAGAGAAAAGAGACACAGTGATCAGAGAGTTTGTGTTAAGTCAGCTTTCATTTATTGGCTCTCATAACATTATGTTTTCATCTTTTCTGAGTCTAGGGTTGATCTGAGATATCCCACAATGCATTCACAGAGAGACAGGAAGATCAAAGAGAAGAATGAAAGTTTGGGTAATTCACTGACTCTCTCGTGTGCTACATTGAGACAAACAACCATCAGAGCAGTTCGAGATTCTGCTTCGTTGAAATACAATCTACTACAACACTGCAGTGAATGGATGGTTTGCTGGAAGATTTACTTTAGGATGACAACAGGCCTAGAGGTCTGACAGAGTTTGAAGTGAGTCATTTTCAGTTTAAAGATCCTGTTCTTTGGTTCTGTGTGTACTGAATATCCAGGTCACAAATGAGCTCTGTATATTAGGTTTGTGATCAAAAATATAGAGTCACGATTTTTGTTTTCAGTGTCTTGGAAGAACAAATGCAAACACAAATACGTCAGTGGAAATAGAGGTGACCTTTCAGTGTGTTTTGTCTCTGTCCCTCCTTTTGCCAGAATTGTACAACAAACAGTAACCTTTTCAGCCCATTCATTCATTGTGATCTTGCCCACGAAGTAGTGTTTACCACACATTCACAGCACACAAAGACCACTGACAAGAAGAACGGAAGCACACGTCTTTGCAGTTTTGTTGAGCTAGCTTTTTGAAAGATGAACCATAGCAACAAAACAACAAACTAGGTTTCGTTCTGTGATGATTTTGTGTCAGGTTTATGTGATCCATCGGCCTGTTTCTTGTCTTTTTCTCCTCTACCCCGTAAACAGCTGCAGCCGTGAGGTTGAAGTCATTTCCCTGTGAGGGGTGTTGCAGCTCTAATGAGACCCGATCTGTGGCTTGTTGCTCCATGGCTCATCAGACGCATTCATCACTCTGGTGTGTATTAATCTTCTCTTCATGAACAGAGACTCAGAAAAAGCAAGAGACAACCAGAAAGAGTGTCATGAGGCTTGAATGCTGCCATATCGTCATACATTTTTCACACGTCTGTATTTTATCAGGGAATTTTCATTTTGGAATTTAATTTAATCTTATTTATATTACAATATGATAACTGATTTTAAATTATTTTGAAAGTGAATTAGTCTGGTAACAAGATAATTATTATTTTGAATTATTATTTTAATTATTTTGATTTTGTTTTAATAATTATTAAATATACACTTAATATATTAAATTGAAATGCATGTATATTTTATAACATTAGAATTTTACATTTCAGAATGATAATTAAAAATCCAAAAGATTAACTGCACTTATTCACTTTTCCATCTTTTATTCACTACTTATTCACCAATGAAATGACATTAAATGAAATTAAATTATTAAATATTAAACATACACTTAATATATTAAATTAAATATACACTTAATATATTAAATTAAAATGCATATATATTTTATAATACTAGAATCTTACATTAAAAATATCCAAAAGATTAACTGCACTTATTCACTTTTAAATTCTAGCCATATTAGCCATTAAGATCTTGCCATTAATTTTCCGTAAAAAAATCATGTGATTGCTTGCAATATATGATGCCTTGCAGCTGACAGACAATGACTGAATTGCAAAAATAATGAGGTATAGTAGATAAGTACTTTGACTTTTTATACTTAGGCTAAGTACACTCAATGTAAGTACTTGTGTACTTTTACTCAACTTGAATATTAAAAGAGTGTGTATTTTGCATATTTTGTCCACCATTCACATTACATTCTGATATCAGACTCCATGACAGCTGACATTTTGTGACTGTTTAAATCCCCCCATGAATGGCAGCATGTGAAAACATCCGCTCTGCTTTTGCTGCCGCTAAATGTCTTTGGTCGCTATGGAGATGTGGACCACAGTATACTTTACAAAGCAGCTGCCTGCAGTGCCTCAGCATGGCTAGAGGTAAGACAGTTTCACTAACATCCAGAGCATGTCACCTTCAACAGGAACTTATTTAGTAGCTCAAAACCTCATGCTGTTTGCACAAGAAAATCTCTATTTAATCTCTCTTCTTAAGTATATCCTGCATTTCTTTGATGCGTGTTTATTGAAGCTCATGCGTCATGGTCATTTGAATCTGTGCACGTCTATCACAAGTGCATCTGGAGGAATATTGAAACTGAGGCCTGCAAATATTCTGACAGTAACTCTCATCTGTATCTGCAGATAGGATTATGAAATTCTATTAATGAATAACCAAATACTGTAAAAACTGTGGTAAAGAAAATGAATTTTTTTTTTTTTTACTGCACTTTACTTTGAACAAGTTCACATTCTTGACATCACACCCACCCAGTCTATTACTATGGATTCCTGTTTCCAGCACAGAATAAAAAAAGTATTTGTGACTGTTTATCTTACAAATCTATGGCCTATTCTGATTCTACTTATCATTTCTGATTCTTAACGATTTACAGTTTTGATTCCAATAAGGTATAAAAAAACATCAAACATATTAATTCAGTGTCTTTTTGCAAAACATTTTTTTTGCAGCCGAGTACCATGAACAAAAACCAGCAGCCTAAACAACACTTGGAACTTGCCTGTGGTTTTAACAAAAATACCACAGCAAAAACTAACGAATATAGATTTCACACATTAGTAAAGACAAGTAAACATTCAGTAATAAAATAAGAACAAATAAACAATTTAGCACTATAGCACAAATAAATGCAACTGAACAAAGTTCAGGGACAGAAATTGAAATCAAATGTAAAATAACACTGCATAAGTTTTCTTTTTGCAAATAGAATATGGATTAATCTTCATTAAAGTTACATAAGTTATTCAGTCAAGATCAGCAATTTTCTTTTTCTTTTGTTCTTTGATTAACATTAATGACACAGATGGTGACAGGTGTATTAGGCTGCTGTCACTTTAAGACTGAATGCACAGATCCAATATATTATTGCACATGCATTTTCTTTCTCAACTGTTTACTTTCAGATAAGACAAAACAGACTGTGTTTATAAGGATATTTTGACAATATAGTATTTGTCCGCTCAAGCACAAGAAGACGGGAAAGAGAACTTGGTTTAGTATTCGCACACTATATTAGAGGTGGCTTTTTGTGCGTGCGCATTGGATGTGTGCGAAGCACAGAAAACAGCGCACAAGTACTGAATTCTCTTTCACATCATTGCGCTTGAATGGTTTAAAATCACATAAAATTGTGAACACAGAAATCGTTAAGCGTCCAAATGCACGTCTTATCAAATTCACGGTTCTTGGAAATATGGAACCAGTTCCCAAAACCCAACCCTACACAATTTTTTTCACAACTTTTTTTTTTCCAAGTTTACGAGACTAAACTTAGATTGAGAAATATTAACTTGTAACTGCAAGACATGAACCTGCAATTCTGAGAAGAAAAGTCAGAATTGTGAGACATAAACTTGCAATTGCATGAAAAAAGTCAGAATTTTGCAATAAGTCACAATTACCTTACAGAAGACTGGTACAAAAAGAACAAGAAACTTAAGTGCACCTGTTTGAATTTGGCTGGTCTCAACATATTCCTCTAAAAGAGGAAATGTGTATCATGAAGAAGACCAGGGAGGATGTGGTCAAGTTTTGAAATACCTCACACGCCACAGTGAGATACTCAAATTTATCTTCACTCACAGCTGTTTACCATTGCAATGTGTCTGCAAACCCATCACAGCAGCAAGGGCCTGTCCCTGCTCCACAGCTCTGCCATAACCAGACCTTTGCTCTTACAGACAGTTTAATGAGAGCTGGCAGCATCACTGCATTCTAAACATTTCTGTAACCTTCACTCAGAACAAGGCCTATGGAGCGGTGGGTCAGAATGAATGACTCTGCTTATTATCTGGAGATGTTTATTTACATTCCTCTAAAGCAGCCGTGTGCGTCTGATGGTTGACGTCACAGTGCCTATGATCAGAGGGGTTCAGAGCAGGAACAACCAGATGAAGATGTATATCCTATCTCTTCTGCTAATTTATGAGCTTCTTCAGCTCTTCATAAAATGTATAAACAGTTGTAGCATGCCAGCCATGTGATATATGAGAGGAGGAATGGAGATAACTCATTGTTTACTGTAATAATGATGCTTAGACACTTTTGCTGGCAATTGCATGATTTATGGTATATGTGCATGTGTTGTTTACTAGTTATGTCACTAGGTTTGAGTTACTACAGTGATCAAGATTGATCCCACTGTTTTCTATTTTACTATTTATAATATAAAACATTTATCTGTTAATGTATCTATTGTTATTATTATTATTAATTGTATGTCTATCTATCTATTATTTGATATTTTTAATTATTTCATCTATTATTTATTATTATTTTATTAATTCACCTTATTTATTTTCTGGTTTGTCTAAAAATAATAAAATAAAATATTTCAATACTCCTTGGTTAAATCCAAACAGAAACCTCTCTACTTTTTATTTGATTATTTGTTCATTTCTTTATTAATGTCACCTTATTTATTTTCTAGATTGTCTAAAAAATAAATAAAATGAGAAAAAATAATTTAATTTAATTTAATTTAATTTAATTTAAAAATACCTATACAATTATAGTGGCGCTGCTAGGTTAAACTCTTTATTCCCCCTTTCTTTTAAAAATTCTTTTAAAATTTCTTTATTAATTTCACCTCATTTATTTTGTAGATTATCTAGAATAAAATAAAATAAAATAAAAATATCTATACAATTACAGTGGCACTGCTTGGTTAAATCCTTTCCCTCTGTAAGCACTCTTTCATTTTGTCAAAGCGCTGTGCAGTAAAGCAAACATTTCTGTTGACTCAGTGCATGTTTCAATTCCATTTTAGTTTAAAGAGGAAAGATTGAATGTTTTTTTAGTTCAGGTTCAACTCACTGGAAATTAAATCTGCATGACTCTGCTGAATGATCAGCTGCCTGTGCAGGAGATTTCTCATTTATAATGTATGCGTTTGTACTTGCTCTATAATTCAAGCCATTATGTAGGCTTAGATTCAATTTTAGTATTTCAGGTGAAATCAGCACTCAAGGGAAGGGGCCAGATATAGACGAGCCCTTCCCAGATCCAATAATGTGCAGCGGCGGTGGAAAACCATTAGTATAGCAGGCTTTCATCATACTTATATGGCCCAGTGAATGCAGGTGTGTGTTATCACAATCACATACAAAGGATATCGGAATCATAAAGGAGGGCGAAGGCACAAAGGAGAATGTGATACAGTCGGGCCTCTACAAAGTGATCAGACAGCTGGATTTGTGCACTGAAGGTCACGGCTGCTGAAAACTTTTCCCCATTTGTCATTTGGATCCTTCGTTTCCTCACTGTCCACCCAAGGCAATCAGAGGCGGTCTTTTCTTTTTCAAAGATTATTCTGAGACACTTCCATGCATGTAAAAGGACATTTTCATTGTCTTTGAATCCTGTATGGGTGTGACATTAGCGGAAAACTTGTTTAATATAGCTGCATTGCCCAAAAATAGAATATTTTTGTCCTGCCAGATTCCCAAGATCTGGGCCCAGTTTTCATGTTGGAAATACACAATAGTAAAATTGCTTATCATACAAAAAGTATATAATAAAATGTATATAAAATTGTCCATATATAAAACTATAAGGTGCAACAGAGGGTTAAATAGACAGCAATAATCTAACAGCTCCCCACATGCACCTTTACCCAATCTCTCCATCTCGTAACAATCCCAAACACAATACAATGTAATCCCCAATCCATATTTCCTCTGTTCAACATGAAAGCAGCAATCACGCTGGAGTGACCAGGTTAAATGTGAAAGGAAACAGATTTTGTTGCATGTAGAAACCCAGCCTAAGCCTTAATGTCAAACAAACAAAGCTTAATGTCACATGGTGCCTGTAATCCTGACGCTTGGTTCGCAGCACTATAAAAACGTGCTGGCATTCATGGAACCATTTCAGTGTCTATTCTGAAGGCATTAAGAATATACTGCGAACAATAGCTCAAGTGGTGCCAGCAGTCTCTGACTAGGCAACACACCCAACTGGAGTTTCCAATTTGTCAAAACTTTTTTATATCTGAAACTAGTAAACTAACCTATCTTTATCTTGGAAGCAATGATTGAAATAAAAGTCAAATATTTGTATTCTTCTGTGTACTTAACTTGTGTGTGTTTATAGTTTAAGTGAATTACATTGTTACTTTTCTTAAAGGTGCACTACATTTTTAGGTGGTTTTTATTCATCCCATTCTGATTAACTGGCTAAACTGTGACCGTCATGTGTTTGCCTTCAACATTTGATGTTACAGCATTTGTCCCTCAGTGTTAAACTTATTATTAGTAGTTAAACTTATTATAATTAGTAATAGTAGTAGCTTATTCAACTATGCAACACTGCTGGTGACGTAAACAGCGACACCCATGAGGGGGCGACCCGCTCCATGTAAAATAAAACTGCTTTAGAACACAAGTATATTTAGTTTTCATCTCATGTAAGTATATATAATTGTAATAATATTTCTGAAAAGTGTTGTTCACTTTTTATGTGTAAAACTTCCTACCAGAGTTGAATTTGCTTTAAGTAATCCAAGCATTTAGGCTAATGAACAACAGCTGTTATGAAACACGATTGAAAGAGGAAAGAGACAAGTCCGATTTATTACAGCATAAGCCTAAAAGTATTGCAGATTAATAATATTTTCTGGAGAGGGCGTTCCTTTCTCTAAAACAGGGATGATTCACGGGCTCAAGCCAGTGTGTGATGAGACTCCACACAGAAAACTATCTGACAATCATTCATCACAATAGCTGTTCTGTGGCACACCGCTGAAATGAGCACAAAAAATGCCACAAGACTGCATGAGCCTGACAGGCGGATGCAGGTGAAGAGTTGACTGCGAAAGAGGATCTATTGCATAATCAGACGGAGCACAAAGAGAGGCAGCGAGGGCGCTTCATTTTGAACTATGGCGGTGTAACTTACCGATAAATTTCGATTATTGGAAAACGTGACATCTTGGAGAACAGCGACGAATTACTGGATGAGGATAAAAACCATCCTGCCTCAAAACTTTGAAGTTTAAATAGTCGCTACCAGGGGCTGCCTGCATTTTTAGGCTACTACCTGTGCTATCAATTAACACTAATCTGCCTCGCTTCTGTCATTTGGGAGGGCTTTTAAACCAAAATCGGAAGCTTTTGGAGGTAGGCTATTTGTTTGTGCAAGTTACTCAACTGCAGTCTCAGAAGCCGTTCAAATGCTGGAATGGATTGGTGCTGCTTGTTTTATGGTTTTAATGGCCATTCTCTGGCCAGTGGTGAAGTGTTTTGGAGCGGAGAGTCACTCCACGCTGCTGCTTCCACGGCGAGAGAGCAAAAGACCCGCGGAGAGATGCGACTCGAAACTAGAGGGACAAGGTGAATCAGACGCGCTCGCCTTGATATGCAAACCCTCAGCGCTGGCAAACTACCTTCTCAAACATTGCATGAGTTTTTGCAAGTCTTTATCGATACCAAAATGGAACTGGCGAATGAGTTCGTCTTTGCAGACTGTTTTCGGCGCTTTGTGGCCGTTTGACTGTCCGGTGCATTTCATCCGAGATCATTTGCAGTTGAGTGATGATGGACTCGTGGCGTTGGACTGGGCTGTTGTTGGTGCAGCACATTACAAGAGGCGCAGGACGTCCAGTAATTCCACAAGTCCAGTTCTGCTCATCATTCCCAACCCTTTTGGGAAAATCACCAGGAATGTGCTAAAGGTAATTGTCTTCGTGAAACCTTTTTTCCTTTTTAGGAGTAAAGCGTGCGATGCACTGTTTACTGTAAATACCATATCGTTTCTATCTATCTATCTATCTATCTATCTATCTATCTATCTATCTATCTATCTATCTATCTGTGTGTCTGTGTGTGTATACATACACACGTGTGTTCTCTTTGACCCATATACAGAAGATCAAAAGAACCAGTTATGATCTTTTACCTTTCATAGACAGATAGATAGATATTTAATGCTTAAATAAGTGTTCTCTTTGACACATATTCAAAAGCAAAAAAGAACCAGTTATGACCTTTGGCCTTTCAGCCTGTTATGCAGCTTAGCAAATTAATAAATCGAATTTGGATAAAACTCATATTTTCGCTATTATAGGGTATTATGAGGCTAAAGACCCCTTTGTATGTAATTTTCACCTTAAAATACTACATGGCACCCAAAAACATCTAAAGCAGTTTCCTAAACACCTGTATAAAGCTTTTCTGTCATGATGTTAATTTGTAGGCCAATCCAGATGTGTGTGTGTGCGTTTTGTTTTTTTAAGAAAAGCTGTTGATTTTAGGAGTCAGAATAAAGTCTGTGGCTAACAGTACTTGGGCACAAAAAAAGGGTATTTTTCAGTCTAGTAGTCCATATATTGTGCATGTACAGGTGATGCCTCTATAAAAATGTGATTAGCTTACATTTTATTGTCCACATATACTGTCTAGGGATTATATGGGGTCGGGTTATATTTAACAGACATGAGAAACATTGTTACTGTACTGAAATAGTTCTGTAGTATAGTACTGAAAAAAGAAATGTACTTTAGATAAGGCTGCATTATGCACAGTCTGAGTCTAAAACTGAAGCAGTTAACAGAAAACAATGCATTACAATTAAATGCACAGGTATTAATCCTCAGGGGCAAGTAGCAAATTAGTATTGAGCATACATTATGAAACTGGAGTACAGTAAAGGTGAAGTGAATATATTCTGTTTGACTGTTTTGCATTAAAGAGAAGATGCTGCATGACTTTTTCATTATTTCAATTATCGCATGCATGATAGATCCCCTCTCTGACTCTTTGCAGTAGAGTCAGAAGTGAGTCATTCCTCCTCACCCAATTTGGAGCTCACTCCATATTCCAGACCTAAAGCTCCAGGCAACTTTACGTAAACTCATTAGCTTTCACACTCCATCATGGATGATTCCCAGAGAAATGTACTCTGTGCTCACCGGAACTTTGTTAGCTGTGCATTGTGGATAATATAATCAGTGTGTCAGCAGGCTCCTCTGCTCCTTCTTTTTGTGTGGGGCATGACTGAGAGCAGTGATGGTTAAAGTATCTTTGTAGACAGATGGCATATAAGAGCCAGTTGTTGTAAGTCAAATGCCAAGAAGTCAGTGAGATATTGCTCAACCATGGTTTGCTTTTTATTTTTTTTGTGGAAAAACTGTTTGTGACACTGGGTCTTGATTAGACTGACTAAACATGTAGGCCTAAATTAGCAGAGACTAAACTTCTTCTTTTTTTTTTTACAGAACAATGAAGTAATGCATATGGTTCCCCTTCAGTTTTATAGATGTGGTAGGGTCTGTTTCAAGGCTGTAATGTGCAAGTCTGTATGTTCAAATAGACACATTTTAAGGTGTTGGTTGGGGTTGAGAGCAAGTCCACTCTGGTTTCCAATTCCATATGTTTCAGATGAATGCTATTTACGGGGTGATCACTGCATGCTAGGTGAGAGGCTGCACCCAATTTGCACATCGCAAAGCAGCGCTGGACTGCAGTAAGAGCTAGTGTGTGTTTCCTGACTGTTGACGTTGACCTGAATTGACGTAAGTAAGGGACATGAAAATACTGTGGTGAGAGGCAGATCCTGTTTCTACATTAAGTCATTTCATTTGCATCTTGGAACAATTAGACATTTGCCATCACGAATAGAACAGAGGAATTACTGTGCTTTTTCATTTTAGTTTTTTTTAGTCTTTTTGATATTGTACCCCTAATAAGAGCATATAAGGATAATAGAAAATAATAGGGTGAAGAGGAATAGGATGGGTGTGTGTTTCAAGCCAGATTTGAAATCTTATTTCTCGTATGAGCACCACAACTCAGTTTGTGGTTATGATATGTTGAGATATTCAAGAAAAAGATCAGCACACTTGCTCATGGAGATGAATCCTACATTTTTAGGTACAGTATACACAAATATGTTATGTTTTTGGGCCTGTTCAATTTATTCCTTACATTTATATTATCTAAAGCTCACTGGAATTGAATCCTTAAAAACAGTAATAATAACACAGTTAAATGTAATCTTTTGCAAATCTCAAAATGAATATTTACGTTTCATACTGTATATTATTGTGTTGCCTAAATTTACTTAAGGATTTAAAATGATTGATTTTAGTGGTATCTAATTTTTTTTAAGGTACAGTATAGAATTTTATCATCAGCTCCACCTCAGTGTACTTCTATGTATTAAATATTCAAAATCTTATATTTTCCTTGATCTCACTCTAAGATTATAAGAAATTGTGATATTTTGCACTCTGTTGGATTGTTTATTTCTAAGAATTCAGCAGACTTGTGGAATTTGGCGGCAGTGTTGCTGGTCCTTCCATCGACTAACAGAATTTAGCACAACCCTGATGTTAACACAATTCAGCAACAAAGAAAACTACCGACCACATTATGGTAGCAAAATACATGTTTATGTATGTGTATATGTTTAACAGAGTTATATGGCTGCGCCAGTGCGCCCTGCTTCAAAATGTGTGTTATAATATTTATTTTTACTTTAACTCAAAACTACTTATTACAGGTGTGGATAAGACTCAAGCAAAACAGCTCTGTTTCTATGCACAAGTATGATCCCTGTGTGCTGTATCTGGCATGTGACGGTTCTGTTTTTTCTTCTCAGCTCTGTGAGGCAGCTCTGAGTCACGGCTACCTTCCTGTGATCTTCAACCGCCGGAGTCAGAATGGGACGCCGCTCTGTACTGTGAAGCTGCAGCAGTTCGGTGACCCGACTGACCTGCGGGAAGCGGTACGCTACATTCGGTACCGACAGCCAGCGGGCCAGATCTACACTGTGAGTGAGAGCACCGGTTCAGGACTCCTGCTGTCCTACTTGGGCGAGTGCGGCTCCTCCAGCTACGTGACGGCTGCGGCCTGCCTGTCTCCAGTTTTCCGCTGCCAGATCTGGTTTGAGAGTGGCCCGACCTGGCCGTTCCACTGGGCTCTTGTGCTTTACCAAAAAATCTGCCTCAGCAGGTAGGGTTATAGGGAGGATCCTGTTCCTCTCACTTTCCTCAGAATACCTGAGTTTATATTCAGGACTATTTAGAAATGGATTAAACTGTCAACAGATGGATGATGAAACATTTCAGTTTTGTTTTCAAACGTCATGCAGTCTTTTTTTAAGGCCCTGATATACTCACGGTGAAGTTCTGTTTCAATCTTCACTTAAAGTTAAAAAGAAGTTTGAAATACCTAAGCAGTGTTGTAGTGTTAGCGAACATCTAACTGCAGACTGCTGGTAGCATATCAACATATGTTCATATGTGCTGTGCACTTTCCTCTCAATAACAAAACAAATAAACAGTTCTTAACAAACAGTTAAGAAAGCATCTGATCGGATATGTTTGCACAACCTTTATAATTCAGTGCTCCAGTCAAGTCACATTTATGTACATCACACTTTATACAATATATTGCTGTAAAGCAAGCATCTTTACAGTACTAACATAAAAAACAGCGTCAGTGTTGTTTTAAATTAGAAGTCAAGACTATAAGGCAATTCTCCAGTGTGTTCATGTTTTTACTCGTGGAAGTCTGTCCTTGACAGACTGAACAGAAGAGCCCCAGAGCACACCTATCTATTATGTAACCGCCATGGACCAGTGGTGGTTCGGAGATGTTTATCAGCCACAGCAAACTTTTCCAGAAAGTTCAAATTGGCAAGTTGTTTTGAATTCCTGGGGAAAAAACTCCAAAACTTAATTTTGACCTAATTTTGTTCGAAATACCATTACAACAGTTTTTTTCTTCAGTTTTGCTTGAAGTATGTTGGGGCCTTTAATCTGTATTTTTGTTAGTGTGACTGGTACTACACTAGGACTAGTGAAAAGTACTATAAGTCCTTTTGATTTTAGGCTTGATTTTAGAAAAGTTTTTTTTTAAAAATCCTATTAGCAATTTTCTGGCTCACTAAATTTTTTAAATTTTTATGGTAACAAAAACAAGAAAAATGTTTGCAAGTCTGCAAAAAAATAAAGAAATTATATATATATATATAATGAATGAATATATTTGGTCAGTTTCTTGTTTTAAGGATTTTTTTGCATTGTTGAATGCCATTATATAGTTTAGACTTAAAGTTGTGTTTGTCTTTTTCAAAGGGATTGGTTACAAATCAGGTGTTTCTGAAATAAATCAACTCGGGGTTATCCAAATTAAAATAAAACACTGTTGCCATACCGACTAGCGATGCGCATCCAGTGCTATTGATTTCTGCGATATGTCTAAACCGGTTGCCTGCTTAGTTGTATCTCGAATCAATGATGAAAACAGAACTCTTCCGTTGCTGCTCTTCTCTATAATGATTAAACTCGATATTGTGTTAAATCCCATCTGCAGGTACAAAACGGTGCTCGGAGAGCTTGTCCACACAGACAGCTTATTCTCCAGCTGCTCTTTGAAGGCAATGGAGGAGGCACTGTTCTGTCATTCTGGCTTAAAAGGGACGATGGAGGGGGCAGGTAGCTGGGAGGCGTACTGGGAACATAACGATCCACTGAGGGACATAGATGAAGTGGCCATTCCTGTTCTGTGTGTGTGCAGCCAGGATGACCCTATCCGAGGGGAGCCTCAGGCCACGCTACCGTTAGAGCTTTTTGAGAGCAACCCACATTTCTTCCTGCTTTTGACTGCCCACGGAGGCCATTGCGGATTCTCCACATCAGACGAGGGCCCGATCGTCTGGAGCCACCAGGCTGTACTGGAGTTCTTTCGGGCCACCACTGATTTCTTCGCCGCAGAGGAGCGCGCCAAGCTGGTGGCCCGGCGGAGGGGTCTGAGCGGGGCTGGCAAGACTTTCCGCCATCGCAGTGTCAGCACATGCAAAAAACTGCCCGTCTGCTCACATAACATTCACGCCATTTACAACTGGCAGAGGTCCTACACCAGATGATGATGTGCTCAGAGGGTCCTCACTTTTTTAGGATTACAGAGAGACTGAAATATCCAAGAACACTGCCAGAAAAGGATCAATTGGAACCCTTTGTCTGACCTGCTGTTCGTTGCAGCCAAGAAAACCAGCAGCTGAGTCAAAATATCTCTGTTTACATTCAGGACCATTCAGAATTTGGACTACCTCTGTCAACAGACAGACAGCGCCTGTCTTTGAGGATGTAAAAACATTCGATTTTTGTGAAGAAAAATATTAAAACTGAAGTTGAACATTAGAAAGGTGGTGTTACTGAATCAGTCGAATTTTCACATTCAATGGCAAAAATAACTTTTGAATTAGTATTTTTTTTTTTATAGTATCTTTGGTAATAAAAATCCTTAAAATAATGTCTTTTTTGGTTTTAGATAACAAGAAGACGATTAGATATCTCAAAATAAATTTCTTACAACACTGGCTGGTAGTTTTTGGCTCACTAAATGTTGTAAAATTTATGGTTCAAACAAGAAAATAATATTTTGCTTGTTTAGTAAGTAAACAAAAAAATTTGATTGGATTTCTTTAAATAACTTACTTAGTCCAGTGGCAATTTTTTTGGCTCACTAAATTTTGTAAGATTTCTGGTTTAAAAAAAAAAGAAGGTTTAATTCAAGATATATTTTCTGAAAACAAGTTTTGCTTCTCAAATTTATCTTGTTTTAAATATGTTAAGATTTTTTCATAATACAAATGCTGATTAAAAATATTTTTTGCATCATTGAATGGCAGTAAATACTTTAGCCTTAAATTTTTGTATGTCTTTTTCAAAGGGATTGGTCCAAATGTTTCAGTACTTCATTCCAAAATTTAGTGAAGATTAAAACTGTTAGTGGCTACATAGTGGCCTTTCCTTTTGGTACTTTGGACGTCAGTAATATTTTGCCCCGTCTGCGTTAGTACATTCTCTGCATACGATAATGAAAAGTGACATTCTGTAATTTTCTCTCTATAATACTGTTTTTCTGAGAGATTGCTAGTTTATTTAGATATGTCACCGCTGTAAAAGAAGAAGCCTGTGGATTCAGAGTAAAGAGTCAGTCTGCATGGCTGAGGTTTCACATGACGTCATTCTGAGGTTTCAGGGAAAGCTGGTCACCCATTGACATGGGTGGAGATCCAACACTGATTTATTTTCCCCTCTGTTTTTCTTTTCTGCCTTTCCTATCTCCATCTCAAAAATTTCTGTAATGTGTTTCTGGTGTCTGTGAACAGGGGAGCTTTAATTAAAGGGTTTCGGCTAAACACATTCATGTATGCGAGTCAGGTTTTGTTAATAAATGGGGCGTCAGAATTATAGGTTATGCAACAGACTGCATGAAACAGAAATGGGAATTCATTTACTCCCACAACTGTTCCTGAGAGCAGGCTCACAAAAATGACTGCAAAACTGAAGCATTTGTTAGCATGTGCATTTAGTCACAAAGCTCCACGCTATCTGATCACACAGCTCATTCGATGCATGATCACACTTTTACTGGACAGCCCCAAATATAGCTTCAGCCTGGAGCCTGAGCTCAGAGAGAGGAGGTATGATTAGAAGAGACAGTCTACTGCAGACTCCAGCTCTGACGCTCACGCTGACAGGCAGTACTACGGCAAGCTATAGGCAGTTCAAAATGCTCTTTCCTCTGGCTTTATTCTTCATAATTAACCTACGTACCAAAACATGTCAATTTTCCAGTCAGTATCATCCTGGAAAAACATTTTTAACATACAGGCTTGGCATATGTTATGGAATGCTTAAGATTGTAATGTGACTGCAAGTTTGTACTATTCAAAAGTTTGTGGTTGGAAAAATTTTTGCTCACCCAGATTGCATTCGTCTGCATCTATTCTGCAAAATACAGTACAAACTGTAATATTGTGAAATATTACTATTTGAAATAACTGGTTTCTAATTTAATATATTTGAAAATGTAATTTATTACATTTGAAAATTGAGGGAAAGCTAAATTTTCAGCATCATTACTCTTGTTTTCAGTGTCACATGATCTTTCAGAAATCATTCTAATATGCCAAAGACCCATTTCTTATTATCAATGTTGAAAACGGTTGTGCTGATTCATACTTTTGTGGAAACCATGATACATGTTTTTCAGGATTGTTTGATGAATAGAAATTATTCATCAAACGTTATTTGAATTAGAAATCATTATTAAAGTCTTTACTGTCACTTTCGATCAGTTTAATGCGTCTTTGCTGAGTAAAAGTATTCGTTTCTAAAAAATAAAAAAACAATCTTACTGAACCCAAACCTTTTAACAGTAGGCCTATAGTCTTCATTTACCTTGAGATGTCCTAGAGACCAGAAAACTGCCCTTTTAGATTTAGCACTATAATTGAATTGCCCTTTTGTGTTCCCAAACATTTGTTTTGATAATCGATTATGTATGCCTTAATCAGTTTTAATAATCGTTAAGGTTATAACATTAGCTCCTAATGACTTGATTGCTTACCTTGTCTATCGGTGACACCACACTGCGAACAGTCAACAGGGAAATTCAGTTTGAATATTTTGTTATATACAGTATCAAACAACTTTTATTATAGATATAGCAAGAATTATGCTAAAGTAATAGTCAATATATGCTGCCGCTTTCGACAATTACTCATACATTGATAAATTCCAGCATCGTTACAGAACTGTCTTATGGTGCCATCTAGTGGATAATAGTTGAAAACAGGGCAGTGATCAATATATATTTAGATTAGTGGTCCCGTAATATGGGTGCTCATTGATAAGTTCTTAAACTATTACAACTACACTTTTTCCAATCCTAAATATGTTGTCACAGAAACTACTACCGTTAAGGTACTTATATGCACTCTTAAGGGATAAGTAAGGCAATTTTCAGGGTCCTGCAAAAGTGACAAGTTAAAGGTAACGTTTTTCTGCAATAATTTGGTACTATAATTGTTGGTCTAAGGATTGTATGGCTGTACATTTGATTTGATGCACTTGCTAGTAATGTTGGAAGCTGACACCTGTTAGTGTAATATCTAAATATTTTTTGGCCTTATAGTGTGTGTCACAATGTTATTTTAATAGTATTTATATACTATTATAGTATTTATAATGATTTTATTATTTATATTTTCATTGTAATTATTGTTTAAGTTTAGTCATTTTAGTAATGCTTTGTCATATAGTTTTTTTAATATTTCTATTTTGCTTTAATATTATTTGAGATTTATTTTTTAGCAATTTTAACTTCCAAGGCAACATTTCTAATTTTTGTTCAAGTTTTTAAGCTTTACATTTTATTTCAGTGAACAAAACCAATTTTAATAGTTTTAATTAACAATAACAAATATGTCAGTAAGGTGCAAATTAATCAACACATCAGAGGAAAGGATCTCAAAGTGATAAGTGAATAAGAGATTTTTTATGACATTATTTGTTCAGCTCTGTTTGCAATTTTATCCACAATTCATATGCATTATAATCCTACAGGCTTATCCTATAACAACCTTTTTTTTTTTGTCATTGGTAATGTCTGAAGATCTTTATGTTCCATGCACACTGCTTCACTTTTACTTGAGTATTACGTTTTCTGGAAACATATGACTTCACTACATTTGAAAGACAAGTATCATACTTTTCACTCCACTACATTTCTATCAAGGTCCTCGAAGTAGAAAGCTGTTAACTTTGAAAGTCAGTGGGTGATTTTTTTCTTCTTCTCCAAAACGTGACTTTTTTTTTTCTTCTTCTCCAAAACGTGACTTTTTTTCTTCTTCTTCTCCAAAACGTGACTTTTTTTCAGACAGTCTATCAGTAATCACTCTTGTAAGGCTACGTAAAATGATTTCCCAGCATTTTTTGAACACTGACCAGTTGCAAATGTGATATTTATTTACAGCAATTCAATAATAAGTTAATATTTTGGTATATAATAGGAACAATATTGTCTGATTTTGCAAAATTGTGTAAATGAAAATATTAAGATCTGTTGTGTCTCCTACCAAAGCACAATAGGTGGTTGACTTGAGTACAAGTACATCAAAGTACAGCGAGAGCATTTTCGAAGGTTTGTTTTGATGTCAAATAAATCTTTCTGTTTTGCTTTTTTGTTAAAGCAGTGCTGCTGTTGTAAAGTTATACATTATTGTAAAGGGTAAGGGTGTTAAATATATTTTTTAACTCGCTTGTTTCATTTCTATAGGTTTTTAACATTCTAAAAGCTCTTCATTCCAAAGACACTACAAGCTAGTCAGTGTATTCAGTAGGTGTAATATATTGTAAGCTGCTTCAAAGGCATAAGGTATTTGCAAGTATTACATACAACGCAAAACAGTGCGTGGACATAAAACATTTTTTTGTTTATTTTTTATGGAAATTTACTTTTGGCACTTAAGTACTTTTAAAAGCAAGTACTTCTGTACTTTTACTTAAGTAAAAATCTGTCTTTACAATTTTCACTTGTAATGGAGTAATATTTGACCAGCAGTATCTGTACTTTCACTCAAGTAATGGAATTGTGTACTTTGTCCACCTCTGGATGGCAGTATGGGAAACAGCCCGAGACTATGGAAAGGCAGTGCAGGAATGAGTGACAGTTACCATGACGCAGAGCTCACTCGTTTTGGCTCGGAAAGCGAGTTTATATTTAGTACCTATTTTTAAGCTGAACCATGACACATGTAGCCTAAATAATTCCGCTTTGAAATTCATACAATGCTTTTGTCCCGGCGTGCATAAAAGAATGGGGTTTTAGAGAATGGGTTTTAACCATGTCATAGTTCAGAGAAGCTCTCCAACAGCAGTACAGTGTATGCATTACAGGGGTGAATTAGCAGCACGGTAGGGTCATCAGTGGGCAATATTGACCCATCACTGGGTGATGTAAGAAAGGCCACATCCGCACACCATGTTCCGCATTAATGAAATGCAATGAATAGCACACGTTTTTTGGATGGATTTGATCCAGGTGAGCTTAAAGTTGAAGTTAGAACCAAAGACCACATGATTCTGGCTGATGTTTTGTGTGTTTTTGTTGATGTAATCTGGACTCTGCAGAAGTACAACACCTGTGTTATTTGACCTGCCCTTTTGTAGCTGCTACCCAGGTGTGACCATTTCCCAACTCAAGCAGCAAATATTTGCAGAAGCCTTTGGCAAATTCTTTGCATGTGCATGACGCAGACGTACTAGGTGGGGTGAACTCTCTCTCTCTCTCTCTCTCTCTCTCTAACACATATTATGTATCTCTCTTGCTCTATTTTTTTTTCGTTCTCTCTCTCCCCATACCTAAATCTGCTTTAATCTCTCAGTAGAGTTGGCTGTGACTCGGAGAAGAGCTGGTTAACGCCTGTCCCCTGGGCAGAGACAGGAGGTGGACTGATGGCAGGAAATGTAATGTAGGGTGACAGGTTGCCTGGCTTGTCTGAAGGGTGCCAGATCAGGACCTCACATTCTTCCAACTTTGATTTCGCCGTGGTTGAATTGCATTCTTTGCGATCTTTACGGCTGGTTGAGGAGGAAGAAGGAGAAGCTTGCTACATTTACCGGCGGCTACGTGGTAGTATTGCCCTCTATGGTGGAGACTTGCATCAGGTTTTTTTTTTTTCCATTGTGCAACTTCATGCCTTTGTAGCATGATCTGTGGGCACTTGACTGCTGACTGTCATCAGATATACCAGGCACAGGCCAAAAGAGCGGGACGTTAGTTTCCACTGTTACAGTCAAGGGTTGTTCCAAAGAGAAAGCATTAAACAACTAAAGTAATAATACAACAAATTTTAATAGTCTTTGCTTTTTAATAAAGGAGGAAATCATTTTCTATTTCCTTCATTGCAGGATTGAACAACACTGCAAACAGGGAACGCATTGCACATGTTTATTTAATGCATTTTACATTATCAGACAATCAAACTAAATTTCAGCCTTTACACAGCTCACTGGAGTACTCAACTCTGATTGGTCAGTCGCTGCATTCAACTGGTGCTACGTGCAGGCTTGCGCTCTTGTGCTTCTCTCAAAGTTATGAACAAATGTTGAAAGTTATCTGATCTTTAATCACATTCTCAAAAAAGTTAGTTGCACATCGTTCATGGAACGTTATTTCCTGAATATTTTTAGTTGGACTTTTTTTTTTTTTTTAAATGTTACTTGTTTTGGAATGCGCAGAGAACATTTAGAAGAAACATTCCTATGATGTTTTCAAAATGATAAAATGGAATGTTTTCTTAGCGTTTGTGTATCCAAGGAGAAAAACATTTATAGCCTACATTTAAAAAACTTGACATTTTGAACAGAAAATTCAGATTTTTTCATAACTTTTAATGGGAACTTTAGCAAAAAAAATCCTTGACATTAACTTTTTTGAATTGGTTCCCTGGTTTTCAGGTATCCCAGCTAACATGAAATGCTCTCAAAACATTCTGGCAAGGTTCTGTCAAAATTATGAACAAATATTCTTCCAGTAACATTAATATAATAAACATTTGTTCAAAGTTATCTGGCCTTTAAAGGGATAGTTCTCTTAAAAAAAAATCTGTCATTAATTATTGTTAAAATAGTACATGTGACATCGGTGGTTTAAATTTTAATGTGTCATGGTGCTGTCATTAACACGCATCGAAGACTGACATGGAAGAGAAGTCGTTATATTTGTTTTCTTTGCGCACAAAAAGTTTTCTTGTAGCTTCATAAAATTACGGTTGAACCACTGGTGCCACATGGACTATTTTAACGATGTCCTTACTACCTTTCTGGACCTTGAACGTGTTAGTTGCTGTCTATGCAGGGTCAGATAAAAATATCATAAATTGTGTTCCGAAGATGGACGAAGGTCTTACGGTCTTGGAACGACATGAGGGTGAGTAATTAGCCTTTTTCACACTTCCGTGTTTCTGGCTTCCGGATTGGCGCTTGCAGGGTAAAAGTTTTTCCGGTGACAATTGCGGCCGTACTTAACAAGAATGAGTTCGAGAATCAAAGTCTTTTTATACAAATTAGAGATTGTGAAAATGCTTGAACTGCCAGTACTTTACTCTACAAAGCGCAAACATTTCACACTTAACTGTTTGGTCAGCTCGGGTCATCACAAATACAAGTTAGTTTAAATCTAAATGGTGGCAATTATAATTCAGGTAGTTTTGCTGTTCTGTCCGTTTGGTGCTGACTGTGCATTATGACTCCACGTTAATTTTTTTTCGCTAATTATTATTATTAATGTAATATTGTATGTTCTACTTGCTCTCCTTTGCATTATTAACGTGATGGTTTAAATGTACGTTGTATAATGTGCCCTGGGAAATAAATATTAAACAAGAGACGACTCGGATTCATGACTTTATTCCTATTGTATCAGATTACGTTATTGTGTTGAGTTTAATATGCTTCAACCGGACTCAGAATTGTTTAATGTATTCTTGGAAAAAATGTGCATCTGGACATAAATGTTGTCATTTTTAAGTAATTTATCATGTGGTGATTCGAGGGAAATGACTGCGTAAATTGAGTTAATACGCTCAAATGTACCGGAGATCAAAGACTATATAAAAAGGGATGCTATATTGAGTGCATTATCTCACGAGTCAGCGGTCTGAGTGGCCTTATAAGTTACTAACAAGTAAAATGTAAGTTCTTTGTACATTATATAACAACAACTTGGAAAACAGACAAAACAAAAAAGGTAAGAAGCATTATTTGAGAAAAGGGCATACTAATATAATAGGCGCAGACCTGTAACGGAACTAACTTTACCCTGCGCTGACGTAATTTCCGATTGTTGTGAAAAAGGTTAATTAATGACAGAATTTTCATTTTTGGGTGAACTATTCATTTATTAATATTCTCAAAAATGTTAACAAAAGAACATTATTTATACATCATTCATGGAATGTTTTTTACTGAAACATTATAGTTGGACATTCGTCCAATGTTTTTTGAAAGGTTACTATTATAACATTTTTGTTTGTTGGGTGGACAAATAATCAAATAAATAACTTTTATTTTTAACCAGTGATTCTCTGGAGGTTTGGTGTTTTGAGTGATACATGGTCAAATTTTCTCATGTATTATGATCACAAATAACTCTTCAAAAAAGTTACATAATACAGCTCTAATCTCAAATCAATATTTTATGTTCACTTCTTTGTTTATGTGGTGAGTAGCAGTGTAATAAGCAGCATAATTTACATGACTTCTGTACATTATCAGTGACTCAGTGAGTGTAAGTCATGCTTTTGGACGGAAGGTATGGCACTGTGTTAATGCACACTGCCAATTATAGTGCTGTCCTCTTTTTAGATGCGGACCTGAAGCACTCACATGCCTGGCTCCGTAATTAATCTGTCTGATTTATTAGAAACATGCAGGGACTGCACAGCTCCTGGCTGCCGTCCTTGGGATGTAGAGGATATGGGGGAGGGTGGCCGGGTACCCTGGATACATCAGACATCTGTGTCTAATGTCCGCAGGGCAGCACCTTTCCGCTTCTCTTCCTCATAACAAAGCGATGAAGTGGGCTGGGGTGGGCCGGGCCCCTCGCTCGCATGGCCATCGGGGCATTGGACCTGGAAAAGTACAGCGCTTGTCTCCCAGCTTATTAGATGCTGTGTTTCATTACCTCCACATGAAATGGCCTTGGCCGGATGTCTCACTGCCCATTTCGGTCTCTTTCATATCTACTGAAGAATCCTCCAGAAAAAAGCACCACTACCACTGGCACAAAGGTTAGAAGATGCCCTTGCAATTTTATTTATTTATGTATTTATTTTAATAGCATGTGATATTAGCCTAGGGCAACTGCAAGGTCAAACATGATATGAATTATAGAGAAGGGGTCAATTGAGGCTTAAACTCATCCATATGAATTTAAAGCATTTGAGCTAAATATAATATAATATAATATAATATAATATAATATAATAAAGCCACCTATAGGTAAAAAAAATCTTTAGATATGGTGGACTAGTGCAACTAAAAAATAAAATTAAGTAATCAATTATCTATGCATTCATTCAGAAACAAAAATGTAAACAAATGAACTGAAAAATAGACATATTAAAATTTTTTGATTTAATTAGTTTAAAAATGTAGTTATTGTAACATAACATCTTTACAGAAAAATAAATACACATGTAAAGCTATTTATTTTTTGTTAATGTTTTTAATTATTAAAATTAAATCTGTCTATTTATTTGAAGTTGCTTTGAAACAACTATATAAATAAAGGGGACTTAACCTGATTTAAGCTATTTAAAATTAATTGATATTGTTTAAAATAAATAAAATGCTTAAAAATTGCTTAATGTTAGTTAATAATAAAATAAAACATCAAATTATTTTTATAAAGAGTTGTAAATGTCTATAAGTAAAATACTTATTGAAAGTAATTTTTATGTTCATTTTTATTTTTGGCACTCCTGGTCCTCAGAAATGAACCTCATCAGATTGCTCCCTAAAAATAACCAAAGGAAAACTGACCTTTGACTCACTGTATAACTCACACACAAGCATTAGTGAATCCCTTTATCTACATATATAAACAGTCCTTCCACTCATGTCCATATGGGTTTGACGTAAACCTTTCATGAAACGCTTTTGATGGAAAAAACCTGAGCCATTTCTTTCATGAAATTAGTTCCATTTGTAGTGCTTTTAGGTGTGTTCCTATATTCCCTACAGAGTCTTTATTTGCTGGGCCACATGAGTTCATGTAAAATTTTGCATTCATCTTTCAAAGGGCCTGTGCTGATATTTGAACTAAACAAATCCAATGACATTCCTTGAGGTCTATACTCCAATCCTGACCACAGTGTTACAGATTAAACCAGTCATTATAATGTGTTTCAACAAACTCACATGATGTGACTCAGCAAATATGTCACACTTGACAAGAAAGAACAGGATGTGACGCTCAGACGACAATTCAAATGAGACCTGAAAATCTGCATTTCCGTGAGAAATGATTCACATTCCTCCACAAATGGAAAATTCCCACAGCATCCAGGAAAAGGTATCTCACACCCCACACTTACAGCAGAGGTGCAGTGCAGCAGATATTACAGGTTACTGCTATGAAGATTAAAAGGATTGCCCTGGATATGAATGAGAGCCGCTCTGCCACGAGGCCGACGGGGCACATGGGTATTCTCAGGTGTCTTTGCTGCTTTCAGGGTGAGATACGGTGGGGCGGTGCAGTGTCACCGCTTGGCGATGTGGCACTTCCTTCCCAGCCTGCCAGGTTATGTAAAAATCGTTTTTATTTTTATTTCTTGAAAATAATTTTCGAACAATACTTTGTTTCACTGCTTATTAATTTAAGGAAAAAAATCTGCCAAATCAAAGACATGTGGTCCAAACTATGCAGAAAAAGTTTCTTTACAGTGTACACTCTTATATGCTATTGACACACTTATACAGATGAATACACACCTAATCATGAGAACTAATTAAAACTAATTTAACTAAAAAAAAAAAAAAAGATCTCCTTGCCTGCCAGGTTATGTAAATGTGCGGTGCTGTGCGGAGCACTGTGCTATAGTTGGAACGCCGGGCTCTATTTGTGGAAAATCAGCTGGGTGAACTGCTGGATCTCTGTCAGACTGTAAGATTGGCAGGTGTGGTGGGAGGACGGCTGCTTTTTTAGACAGGTGCTCGTGTGTATTAGGGACAGGCTGAGCTCTTTACCCTTCTGGGAGAGAAGCCTTACTTGAATATAGGCTGACCTCAGTGGCGACAGCGCGCGCACAACAAACAGTGTTGTCGGTTGACACAATCGCTTGTGACACGTTTCCAAGGTCATCTAGGATCTAAGAGTCAGCTGTAAGTGATTTTTGTTTGCTCGTATTAAATAAAGATGAAAAACAGTATATTGTGCACAGCATGACATGGGTGACCTAGTGGGCAAAGGCTGCTGGGAAGTGAATGTGGGTCACGCACACCCAAATCACTGTCACATGCTTAACTAACTCATATCGCACCTCCAGCCATCAGGGCCATTACATAACCTGCTGTTGATTCCATGGTACACTGCGCTGGTTCACTAATTGCTATAGCATTGCAGTGATGCAACAACTCCAAGGGTCCAAGTTATAAAACGATCTTAGCATTTCAGAGCTGTACTCTAATCTCGAAGTGCATTCATGTATACTGTATAATTTTATTCATGGTAGATCAATCGCTAAACTCGATGGACTAGTGATGCAATGGCGCACTTTAACTTCACCTGGATTGTTATGTCAAGTTCGACTCCTCTCTTGCAAGGCTGCACCTCGGTTTCCACGGCGTGTTGTCAGATTTTGTATTGGTTACATTCCTTTGTTGTCTGGGTTGTCTTGATCAGTGAACATTAAGCTTGAACATTCCCTGATAAAGAAATCAAGGCGAGAGGTTTGAGAGCGTGTACGTTTGCTAACTCAAACGGAGTTTGGCTGTTTTGAAACTCAGCTTGTCAAGGAGAGTGTGTTCCGTTGCATTAACAAGGCTAATCATATCTGTACGTAGGCCTTGGCCTTGCATTTGGAAAGGGAGATAAATTCCTCTTAAACTTTCATTGCTGGACAGGCCTGTTCACAGGACCAGAGTCCACCAGGCATGGTCAATAGAGCATAAGTAGGGCAAATGTGATGATAAAACACCTGTACAGTACTGTACGGTAAACAGAACAGCAGACAACATGTTTAAAGGGTCAAACGATGTGAAATACTAGCAAACTCTACCCTAAAAAACTACAGTAATGAATCTGAATCACGTCATACTTAGTATGAGCCTGCAACCTTTGTAGTAACATAAAACCATAAAGATGTAAGGAATAATAAAATACAAGGTCAATAACATGATGGTCATTCTTTAACTAATCATTTATTGAAAAATACATTAAAAATGAAATTTATACTGGAATATATCTACACTATGATTGTTAATATAAATACACACCTAATCATGAGAACTAATTAAAACTAATTTAACTAAAAAAAAAAAAAAAGATCTCCTTTTAGATTTTGTGTAAAATGGTTTCATACATTTAATCATATTTTTAGTAATGAATAAATCAGTTTTATGAATATGTGTAGTGGAATTAATGCTGCTTACATAATCCTTTTGATTAATGATTAATTTTTCTGTAAGTAGCGTATCAAACGCCCTCATTTTGGTTCTGTTCTGTGAACTGTAGGGACTAATACAGTTTGCCCTTGAATATTGTGGTTCAACATTCCTCTTAATATTTTCTCTCCTGTGTAGTTCTGACCATGCGCTGCGCTATAGGTCTTGCTGTGTTTCATGTTAAGGGAGCCTGACAGAATGCTGAATAATTCAGTTTAATCTAAATCAGGTCACACTGTTAATGTCTTTAGATCATAAGCTCACATACCAAAACCATCATTTTAAAATGTGTTGGTGATTCATCACACCTCCTATTCTGAAGAATTTTCAGAGTTCCCTGTTGTCAAAGAGATTTCCTGCAAACATCGTCTCAGCATGTAAAAGGGTGGAAAAACACGATAATGCATTGCGTGTTTGCTCTAAATGATGATCACAACTGCTTTTCATGCTTGGATGTTAAATTAATATGCTCATGACATTCTGTTTTTACACTGTAAATTAATATGAGCTTGTTTAATCTCTTCATTATAGAAGGTGCAATGCGTGTATCATTCAGATAACCAACAATTCTCATCACATCCTGCGAGATCAGGAACCTGTAAAGTCCAGCCTTACCTTTAAACAAAGAGTCTGTTCTAGAACTCCTGCCGTCAGCTTGAGAAGTATGTACTCTGAGGTTAACAGCACATTATGTAAATATAGCTAGTGCCTTGTCACTGAGGTATTGCCTTTCTGGCTGTTGCAACTATCCAGTTTAGAACAACATCCAGGATGTGGCTCAGATCCCCACATATTCACTCGTCTGAAAATGAAAGAGCTTTTTCTTATGCCTGTGATTGTTTGAATATTTATGGTGATGTGAAACAAACGTGAGATGTATATTTTGCTGAGCAATGCATAATTGTCGTGTTTGGCATTTCTGTCTTAGTGTGGCTTTATCACAAACCATTATTTTTGTTTAGCCAGCGTTAATCATGACTGTCATTGTCAGTCATGTGCGGTTATGTGACATGATGGCCAGTGCTGAGTCATGCTGCGTCTATTATGAGTGTGTAGGTGTGGTCCTTTCAGAAAATGGGCAAAAACTGAAAGTTGTGCTCAGCCGTGTCACATCGATCAACGTTCACAGTCCTGCTCGCAGGGAGGGGAACTGCTGCTGGGATTCAAGAGTGCGTATTTTACCCTCACCTACTTTTGCATGGTGAGCGCTGGCTCTTTAAATTGCTGTTAAGTGTCATCTCGCACGCACTTGCCTGTGCTGAGTCATTGAGTTCAGGCTGGTTTTGTAACCTCCGCCCAGCAGGCCTTCTCATTGGCTTGAGTCTTCGCTCAGCCGCTTGTGTGGTTGGCTGCCAGGACCACTAATCAGTTCTCTTTTGCAAAAGGCAGCTCTTAAAGTTACAGTGGCTTTACTCTGATTCTACTGGGTGCTGTTTCACAGTAAACAGGGTGGGGCCTGTCAAAAGTTGGGGTATCTAGATAAGTAAAACATTATATGAAATTAAACATTACATTAAATTACATTTTCTCTAGGTTTTGTTACAAAGAAAAAGCCTGACGCTGGCAAATAATTATAAAAGGCTTAAATAAACAAGAATATTGAATGGCAGTTGATTAGACAAGTATTATGGATGAATAAATGTAAATTTGATGTGTTGGTGGAACTGTTTGATCATAACATCTCATGGTCCGTGAGATGCGTCCTAAAAGCCAATCACGCCCATGGGAAGTGCTACAGCAAACAAGTGATGAAAATTCACCTGCATATTTTCACAAACTGATTACTAGAATGCACAACGTCTGCAAAACTGTCACACCTGCAAGTTGAGAATTTGTTGAGGATACAAAAATATATATTATTATAAAATAATATATTAGTATAAAGTAAAAAAAAATAGTACAAAAATAAAAAAGGGATTTGTAACATTTGGAATTGATTTACTTTGTTGAATAAAATTAGAATTAAAAAAAGGGGTCATATGACGTTGCTAAAAAGAACATTATGTTGTGTATTTGGTGTAATGCAATGTGTTTATGCGGTTTAAGGTTCAAAAAACACATTATTTTCCACATAATGTACATTATTGTTGCTCCTCTATGCCCCGCCTTTCTGAAACGCGTTGATTTTTACAAAGCTCATCGGTCTTAAAAGCGAGGTGTACGCTGATTGGCCAGCTATCCAGTGCGTTGTGATTGGCTGAATACCTCAAGCGTGTGACGGAAATGTTACGCCCCTACCATACTGTGATGCCGTGTCCCGGCCGGAGTGACGAGACAAAACCAATAAAACCCATTACAAACGAGGCATTTGTTGCATCCAGTGGGGACATAATTACTAATTATAATGACTTATACGGTCTTTTTACGCGTTGCGTTGCATTGCGTTTCGCGCCGCGTAAACATAAAACCATGTCTGCATTTGTGATCGGAGAAACGACAAACAACAAGCGCTACTCTACACTGCTTAAAACTCGCGTTTGCAAAGAGAAAGGAAAATTTGAAATTGCATCATATGACCCTTTTAAAAAATATGATGTTTTAATGTGTGTATTTATAGTTTTTTTAATCAATTTAATTCAACTTTTAATTTAGTATAATTTAAAATGTTACATATTTAATTTTTATATTATGTATATATATATTATTGTAATTTTTTTTACTTTTAAAAAATATTTTAAAATGTTTTTAATATCAATAATTTTATAATATATTTTATAAAATAATTTTTTTATATAAATAAAAAGTACAGTGTTAGCGTACTGATGGGTACTATTACAACAGGACAGGGAATAATATTGCTCTACAAAGATACCTGATAAAAGCAATCTATTATTATTTTAATTTTTTTTAATTGTTACTGCTATTGAACTGTGAAAAGATGATCAATGCACAATTACCATAGACATAAGAAATTTTCAAGGGAAAAGTAATGCCACATTTCTATTATTAAATTGCATTTTATAAATTGATATTATATATTAAGAAAGGATGCCTCATTGAGAGAAACAGGATCCTCTTCAAGAGGAGATCATTTACATAATATGTTCTCATCATGGACGTGTATCGCTGTACTCATGCAGGAAGGCACTTGCCTGGGAGTGGGCCGATAGATTCCTGGAATCCATTTAAGAGCTGGATTAATGTGTCCTAGGAGAGACCGGTTCTGTGCACCAGGTATATTAATGCAACATTAACCATAAACCTAACAGAACATGTTCCCAAATTGTGTTTATGTTGTCACATGGGGACAAACTAGGTGACATTTAATAACTAAATTGAAGAGGTTTGTTTTAAGTCCCTTAACACTGTGATGTGTCTAATAGATAGGAACACGCCCAGACAGTGGGCCGGAGCTCGCATTAGTGTATTTGACCTAATCAGGATCAAGCAGAGAAAGTGCCCTCCAGGACTTACACCAGATATACTTAATGTCTGCAGTCTCTTAAGTAACAGGATGTAGGATGTCTCAGAGATAGCACTTGTGGAGATAAAGCAAATTTGTATGACATTTACATTGGAATATTGTGACTGTGTTGTAATGACCTTTCTCCCAAAGCTGCTAACACTTTGTTTACATAATCAATAGATTTTCAGGAAATGTTAACCATGTGGGAACAGGACAGGAAACCGCTGTGTCAAGGTGTTTATGTCACCACCTCCAACGCAATATCTAACCAAGCAGTCTCCAATCAGATCTGAACGCATTAACTTCACTAGGTATTTCCCACTTTTACTAAAACTCTATTAGGTGACCTTTTTTTAAAAGTATGTATATATATATTAATTTGTTCAATTAATTTTAAGTAAAATAATCTGCCGGACTTGATCCCAGAGTTAGTGGTGTGGGAATGTGGAATAAAGTGGAATGAAATGAGACGCTGCCCTTAAAACAGTGGAACTGTGGCAGTTGGACTGTAGTCATGTGGGAAAAGACCCACTCTTGAAGCCCTCAGTTATGATGTATATGATAAAATGCATGCACTTATTAGTATTTGTTTGACCTGACTGTGCAGTACAAGAATCATGAATGGAATGGCATTTAAAGTCTTGAGTTGCTGCACATGAGGAAACAACATTTTTTTGGGTAACACACACGCAAGCATTTAAGTTTACTTGCTGTGATTATTTACTAAGGATACAGTGAAGTTATTTATGATGCTTTTGGGTTTCTGAAACTCATGTCTACAATAACGCTAAGTAATAATACCAATTATCCTCCTCCTGAATTCCATACAACACAATGTTGCTTGTTTTTCCTCCATTTGGCCTGTTTTTGTAGCCAAAAACAAAGGATGGCAAGGTCTAAAATTCTGATTGTAGAATAAAAGCCTGTATTTTTCTACGGTTTTCTCTCAGTCAGTGGCAGGAATTTGCATTTTTGTTCAAAAATCCCTCTAGATTCAGCAAGCCACCAATTAAGGTTTCCGTCCACAAAATGAGCAATAGCATAAATGGCAGTCAGCTTTAAATTTCACCAGAAACCTCAGGAATAATTTTTATAGAAAACGAAATGCAGCATTTTCCCTTACTGAGTTTTTCACCTGACTCCTGTCATCAGTTCCGTGTAACTTGAATTCATTCTGATTAATTCTATTTATTAATACCATTGTAGAAATTGGCATTGAAGCCATGTTAAATAATTCCACAAATATCCGATAATAGGGAGAAATAAAGGGGACATTCGCTAGTCATGTGACCTCAACATGGCAGCCACCAGAAGCAGACCCTCCATGTAAACTAAAACAGCTTTTATAAAGCTACAGATAAGGCTTCATATGTGAATGTACATCTTTTTAAAGATATTTTTATTGTAAAACCCTTTTAATGAGGAAAAATTACTGAGTGTGGCTTTAACAAGACAGAAAATAATGTGGACGTTAATATAGACCTACTAAAAAGCATCTGGTCACAGCTTGAGTTATGTCTCAAAAACAAGAGTAAAACAGCGTCTGTGGAAATTTTAAAGACATTACGCACGAGTCTTAATTGTATCAAAGTGAAGTAAGATTTAATAGGAGTCTGAAAACAGTTATCCAGTCCTTCTTACAGAGGTGCTCAGTCATTTGCTCTTTAGAAGAGCCGTGAAACGCCAGTCGGAGAGAGATCGCGTCATTGGACAGTGTGCGTTACACCCGTCTGACTCAAGAGAATGGCATTGGTGTGCAGGCCTGACATTCATGATCGGCCATAAGTGGGCGTTCCTTCTGTTCTTTGACGTTAGTGTTTGATTGGTCAGCTGTTGCTCTTGGCGTCACTGCGCTGCCAGCTGATCGGGAGGAGAGAAGCCGGTATGAGGGGAGTTGAAGCGGAGACTCAAGACGCAGCGATATGTGGGCTAGATTGTGAAATTTAGGACGTAAGACTAATGGTGTCGTGTTGAAGTTGAGTGATTATATTGTTAATGATTTCTGTAACACTCTGTTGAGTTGTCTTGAGCAGGTTAGGATTAGATATTTTAGCTGAGTCGCGCTTTAGCTCTTTGATGTCAGGAGTGATTTGAGGTTAAGGTGTGGCTTTCAGCAAAAGGACGAATTACCTAAATTGTAGCAGAGCTTATATTAAATTCTTCGATATTTAGAGTAGTGCAATACATTAAAAGTGGGCAAGAAATGGGATCGGGACACGAACCAGGTCAGAATCGAACTTGAGTTTCCAATAAGCCAACCGCTTTTAAATGTCGTATGTGCGCTGCCTTGTGCGCCAGAACTGCGACTGAATTGAATCGTAAGGTTTTTAACGGTTTTCGCGAGGATTTGATACGCGTGCGTTAAATCCAGGAAGCGTTCGGTTACACATCGTTCGATGACCGTTCCAACATTAGTTCTAACTTTTCGGAAGTGTGTGAACCCACTTTAGAACGAATGGAATCCGTTACATTCCATTGGAATAGATCGCTAGAGCGCTCGGTTCAGAGTTGAGCCGTACAGGGCGTGAGCCGTCCGCTAGTAGACAGTAGGCTAGTATGTAGGCAGTATGAGGAAAAAAGCCATTGCGAAAATAAAGGATGTTACGCCAATTTTATGTGGTATCTGGGAGTCGAACCGCGTACCAGCGTGACATACGAATCGATCGACGAGAGAAATCGAGAATTCTACCAGTGAAGTAACGTAAGTAGGCGTTGGACATTCCTCATTCAGAAGTTTTCGCTCAAAGGTGTTTGTCGAAAAACTCAATATCGCACCAATATCGAGTTGACGCTATTTGTTAAGTCCAGTAAATTTAAATATGTCAGACTGAAGCGCTGAGAATTAACACTGTATTAACACGGGCAACTGATATTAACATCGGGCGTTACACTGCTTTCATTTACAGTATATTAAACTCATATCGCCTGACGTATTTTTTTCGAGTTTGCTTGCTTGTTTTTCTTAGTTGCATTAGCCTATATCTGTATGCTCATTTTCAACTTTCGTAAGACGACAAGGAATAGGCCTTAAAGGGATAATTAACCTAAAATGAATATTTAGTCATCATTTACCCACCTTCATGATGTTTTAAACCTGCATGGCTTGTATAGAAAGCGATATTACACAGCCGTAGTCCCCATTCACTTTCACTGAATATAAAAAAGATCCAATCAAAGTGAATGGTGAATGGCCCTCCTATTCCGCCTCACATTTTCTCTTGTTTTTACAGAAGATAGAAAGTTATACAGGTTTGTAAAACACGAGTGTTAGTAAAGGACAGATTTTAGATTTTTTTTTTTTTTTTAGTGAACTGTCACTTTAAGATAAAGCCTAATACACGGAGATTTGTAGTCTAGGTCTGTTTAAAATACGAATAACAGGAGCAACAGGAGATTGTGCTATACGAGAGATGGCCAAGATCAAAAATTTGAATTTGGGTAGTTGGATGTAAAACATGGATTTGGCCATGACACAACGCGTATACATCGTCACTGATGCCTGTGAGGCGAGTGATGGCAAATTCCTCAAGACCCCACCCTGTACGGTGCGATACTATACGAGTTTTGCCTCTTTTTTTCCTTTAGGTTACTTGTTTCCTTTTTGTATGTGTGTGTGTCTGCTTTATCTCACTTTTGTCTTTTCACACACAGCCTAACATCTGGAGTGAAGACCTCCGTTTCATACCAGTATCAACAGTATGTCATTAAATGGATTTCTTCTTACGTCTGACTGCTGAAGGTAAGTTATGAAATATGATATGAGGTTAGAGGTGACTTTTACCGGTGGTGAGGGTGATGTGTCAGAACTGATATCAGATATAATTTATAATAAAATTGTAGAAGCTGAAAAGATGATATTTGATCAGATCTAAAGAACTGTTCAGAGGTTGTGAAACGTTTTTGTGAAATGTCATTCTGGCCATTAAATATCAAATGAAAAAGCAAACAAGGTATTTTCAGAATCAGTTCCATCATATCACCAGATGTCTTTTGCCCTTTAATTTGTGGATGGGATTAAGCAATCAAGTGTTGACAAACATCCTTAACTCATGTTTATGCAACCGTTTTAATGGATTTCCTTGCTCCAGTAATTGTTTCAAGTAAGAAACATTTTAAGCCATGACGTACCATATCGTTACCTATCAGCCTTACCAGAATTAAGCTAATGACTGAGGTTATGAAACGTTAAAACCAGATTTTCCTTTATTAGTTACTTTAATCTACACCACATTATTACCTGATTTAGCTTTTTAATGTTAGTTTAAGAATATCTTTTTCCTTGATTTTATATTTCTTATGAACTGAGAGCTGATTATGAAATCTTATTGATTTACAATAAGACAAGCAAAAAATTGTCACCTGACTGAATATGATATGCATATTTGTATCAGTTTTCTAATAAATTAGATTAAATGCACTGAAACTACATTTAAAAAATGGAGTTAGGCTTTCTTATTTTTTTTTATAAATCTGTATTTTATCATTAACTTAAAAATTAATTATTCAGAATGAATGTTTCTATTCAAATTCCAGAAGTGTAGGTGGTCATATGTTCTGTCTATGCACCTTATTTAGGGTAGATATAGATATTAGGGTAGGTGCCATATTTAATATTTCCTGAATGAAAACGAAGACTATACGGAGGTCCGTTTAATGCATTGTTCTGTAGCTCAGTCTTGATCATTCAGCTGATGCAACATTGTTTGTCTCTTGACAAACTCTGGAAAATGTGTTATGAACTTGACGTACAACCTTAAAACAGAACAGCCTATACATTTTTCTCTTGCAGCCTCGTTTTCATTTGTGAAAAATTAAATGGTGTCTACCCTGAATAAAGTCAATATGTCTGAATAAATTAAGGGCTGTAAAATGACGTACATGTCATTTGTATACACTTTTAAATAAGCAAGTTCAGATTGAAGTAGCTCATTAAAGAAGCAGCACAGTGCAATTATGGAAAAAGGAACATCTGTTCTCCTGCCCAGGGTAATCACTATCCGTAGAACAAGTTCAGATTGAAGTAGCTCATTAAAGAAGCAGCACAGTGCAATTATGGAAAAAGGAACATCTGTTCTCCTGCCCAGGGTAATCACTATCCGTAGAAAGGTTGGACATCTCAGATCTATGTGTACAGGTCTAATTTTCTTGCAGTTTTTTCAAAGCTATGAATTCAGTAAGAGCAACTCTTATTTCCTGATTCAAGTGTCTGTGCAGCTAAAGGTGGGAGTGCGGGAGTTTTTTTGCAGGGAAATGTTTGTTTTGTGAACCCATTGTCTGGTCTTGCACTTGCGTTCGCTGCTAAATGAGTTTATTCTTCATTCAAGCATGGCTGGAAAGATAGCGAAATATAACAGAGGAGTTTGAAACTCACTGGACAGTCCGTGCACTGAATGGAGAAATCACTAAGGAGGATGTTTGATTGCTATTCAAGGTATCTGCTGTTCAAATGCTTCCTCTGTTTAGTTTTTGACATTTATTGGCTTTACTGTGAGGCCTTTGTAAAACGTTGAACTTTTCTGAGTTCATATTTTTGCTTCCTGTTTAACGTTGGGCCCTCATGAAATTTCATGAATAGATCTGTGTGGACGAACAAACCATAGCATGGAACTCCGACAACTGCATTCGTGGGCATACGAGGAGAAATGTCATATCACGGAGCGTTTTGGAACCACACCCTTAGCGTTACACATTTTCACTGTTCTGCAGGCCTCTTTGACATTTAGATTTTTTACACTCTCATTTGTGGAGATTTGAGAGTTTTTAAGTGTTTTTTCTGGAGTCTTGGCATACATTCCACCATTGCCTCTGTAATTGGTACGGTATCGTGCCGCACAGACTGTGAGTGGGGTTTTTTTGCAGATGAAGATCGGCTGTGACAGTGATTTGCCTGTTTGGCAGGTGGCTGTAGTTGTCTTGAGTGTGGGAGGGGAGGATCTCAGAAGAAGGCCTGCTGTTGTCTCAAGGACAGCGGAGCTTCCCGTCTGTGCAGCCCCGCAGTCCTGTGGGACCAAATGCTGGACGCTCAGGCGGTTTATGCCACGAGGTTTCAGGAAGTGAGCCTGCAGAGCTTCTGTCCACATTTTCATCCAGAGTAAAGTTACGCAGTTAGATTCCTTGCAATACCTTTTCGCTACGATGATTCGGCACTGTCAGAGACTTGCAGACTTCTAGAGTGAGTTTGCTTCTGCTGTCTACCCTGAGGGACCTGTATAATCTCCCTTTGATTAAATGGGCTGCAGGCTTTGTGCTCTACACCGCCATGTAAGTGACCCAGTTTGGGGTTTTGTGCTATTGTTCTTCATTGAATTTCTGTCCTCGACATACAAGGCGGCGCACACATACGATGCCCCGAACTCGAGCTCATTCATTCTATACAGGGAAAAACGGGTTTGTTTAAAACCTGTTGACTTCACATGTGGGCTATTTCTCTGTCTCTTTCTCTCTTTTAAGGCAGCCAAGCTAGTTCACCTCAGCAGTACAGAGTGTGAGCTGGCCCAGCTCTGTGGGAGGGTGGAGTCAGTCCAGAACGGCGTATCTCAGCCAGCATGGAGGGCCTCTGCAGACAGAATGGAATTTATACCATATGTACCAGGCATCCCAAGAATGCATGGCACAGAGACTTGACCAATGGAAATAACTGCAAAAAGCGCAATGGAAAGGGTGAGAGACAGAGAGAGGGCGGGAGGGCAAGCTGCAGGAATGAACCTGTTGAATATAATTCCATCAGTGTTTCCTAAGGAAATAATTAGTCCTTAGGTAAGCACTAGACGGGCTATAGGTTTCACACACATATATATTTTAGCTATTTAACTGAAATATAAAACATATTAACTTTGTAATATATAGCTCTGAAGTTTGGGGTCAGTAAGTTTTTTTTTAAATTTTGAAAGAAATGAATACGTAATATAGCAAGGATGCATTAAATTGACCAAACGTGACCATAAAGACATTTATAATGTTACAAAACAAATGTTTGCTCAAAAATATTAACCAGCTGTAAGTAATGTTTCTAGAGCTACAAATCAGCGTATTAGATTAATTTCTGAATGACCACTGAAGACTATAATTATGACTGCTGAAAATGAAGCTTTGCCATCACAGGAATAAATTACATTTCAAAATATATTATTGAAATGGTAATATTTCAGTGTCATTGTTTTTACTGTATGTTTGATCAAATGTGTGCAGCCTTGGTGAGCATTGAGATTTTTCATAAACATCTTACTAACCCCAAACTATTAAATGGTAATGTGTGTGTATATATCTATATAGCTTTGTGTCATTTTCAGTCGCATTACTACATACTCTCGGCAAATCAGTTGCACTCAGTCAGGAAGTAATTTTGGCTGAGTCATTCGCCATGTTGCGGAATCATCCTAGTGTAGATTTTTCATTGTTTTACATTAATTTGAACTGAGACATTCTCATTAAGTCTGATTTACCCATGGCACAGTATTAAAAGCATGATTGAGTCAAATCAAAACTTTTGATTCCTTTGCTGTGTTGGGAGAGGCAGCTGCCGCTCTGGTCGCCGCTAACATTGCGAGCTATGATTCAGACTTCGGCGGGTGGGGTGGGGGAGAACAGGCGATGCTTTGTCATTACAACAACCAACATTATGAAAGAAGCTTCATTTGAGTTACTGCTTATTCATGGTTTACCAGCTGCCATCAGCTTCCTTTTGCATGTGCTGCTAATACAGAATGTTCCTCTGTAGAATGTAGTCCAGTGTAACTGCATCGGAGAGGAGCAGGGAGGAGGCCTGGACTTGCTAAAGCTATGGACTCATGCGCACACGCTTACAAGCAGTAGGGCTGTAGCGCTCCTTAAACAATTATATATCTCACTCTTTGTTTTTTGTTTTTTTTCCTTTTTTAACTGAACCTGATTCATCAAGTTCACAGAACAGGGTTTAAATGGGTCTTAGGCTGTGCCATAAGCTGTGTTTCACAAAATAACGAGAAGAAGCTGAAGCCTCGTTTTTAATTCTGGACAGATGTTCTGCATTCTTCAGTGCTGCAATCTGCATTTCAGAAGAACGAGCTAAAGAAAGCACAATTACCTCCAAGTTCCAAACTTTCCTATTTTTCTCAAGGCAGTACCCTGTCATTGCAGTTCACATATGCATGTGCCTGTGATTTTCGTGTTGTAGAAGTATGCTCCATTCATGCCGGCCATGCGTGAATCCATGCCCCCCGCAGTGTGAATATGTGTGGGATGCTCATCACACTCTTAAAGGCTCTGACCGCTTCCTCTGGCTACATGTGGGCTTCTGGAGCTCTTGTTTAAGATTGATAGAAACCCCACCCCTCAGCCCTGATATTAGCAGGAGATTACATGAATTCCTGAAATGGCTTCGCCGCTTCCGTGTTGCCCCACAGTCATTTCCATTGTATAACCCAGCTGGAATTTCCTCTTTTATATCAAACTGTTTTGCCTGCCTGTTTTTCTGTTTGTCAAGTGACTGGAGGAAGTCGAGTAGCGGTTTAGAGCGGTCTGTCTTGGATGTCAGAGGCACGAATAGCAGGTGGCTCTCGTTAGTTTCTGAGTCCTTGCACAACCGTCATCTTCATTCTGGGGAAGCAGTGACAGGGTGGGTCTGCTGGGGTGCAAATGCACACTTAAAATGTGCCCACACCCCATTTCCTTTGGGGTTCCTCAGATGAATTCTCCTGCATAAGCTCAGGCTTTGGCTAGACATTTCAGATTAAGGCTAAGATTACCTTCCTTGAGCGCTTTAGACTTTCTGTGGCCGTGACGTGTAGATTTGTGTTCATCTGAACTATATATAGACTTTCATGTGTCTTGCCCTGCGCAAGCACTACCATACTCACTTCATCAATTTTGGGTCAGGAGGGCGAGCACACCTGCACCAAGACAAAGTCTGGGAGTCGAGAGGAGGAGCAGGATGTATGTGTGACGTCTGTGTCCCGGACGAGCACTTGGTAAGTCTTCCTGTTTACCTCGTCAACTTCACAAACAAACGAACGTCATCAAAAAGCCTTTTGGGTACAGGCGCGTTTTTCTCTATAACGGTTAGTTTCGATCTCTTCCCCTTCCTGGCATCTGCCGGTTTTTTAGTCTTTTCATCTGTGCATTAGTGAATGGCATCCATTTCTCAATGTCTGCACTTCTCCATTTCTCACTGTTGCCTGCCCGCCGGTTGACTCATGCCGTGATTCATGGCAGAATTACTGGAGCCGCCTCAGCATTTGAAGCATTGCTGTTGGAACGGTGATTGCCTGGCCTCTTCAAAGGGCTTGATGCAGGCACAACGATGCATGATTATGGATGGAGCGGTCATTCCACTCTGTGCGTATGTAAAGGCTGGTGAATAATGCACAAGAGCTGCGTGACACGGAGGAGAATGGGTAATTGATGGGACGAGCTCAGGCATCTGCCCTAAAGTCACATAAAAACAGCTTTGGACACTCAGACATTAGGACCAGATGGAAACTCTGGAGTTCTCTCTTTCAGAAAGTCTCAAGAAGTGGCTTCACATGGCAGACCTGTTAAAATGTTTTGTGTTTGTGGAGGCATTTGTTTCAAAAGTTCTGCAGCCACCGACTTCCGGTTGTAAAGAAACAGTCATTTTTTTCCCTCACATGCTTGCATGCTGTGTCATGTGGCATTTCATAACTAAAATGGATTCTTATATCCCTCAGGGATTTAGCGGTTTCCTTCCAGAGATTCTTACTGCATTCTGAGAGTTTATGGCTCCAACCTCGCATTTTTCCACAGTAGCAGAAAGACAAGAGACTTTCAACCACTGGGTGTGGTTCTCTTTCTCCTCTCATTTTCTCTACTGTACTCCCTGTGAGAGCCTCTGCTTGACGGGACAAGCATGATAGGAATGTAACATCTCCGCCATTGGCCTCGTCTCTGATGAACGGAGAGCTTGCACCTTTCAAAGCCGGTTTCCCTTAATAATCATTATCTCGGCTCAGAAATGACCTTGTGCTGCTTCTGTTCAGATAAATGTGGGATTTCACTTTAATTAAAGATCCCCCTTCTTCACCCCCACCCCATTTGGTCGCTTCCTGATTATTCATCTGGAAGCTGAAGGGAATGACTAATGCATTGATCCGTAGCTCATTTTGGTAACAATTTATGTGGGTGTTGAAGACTGTAGCGACTAACGGTTAAATCAAGTAGGTGAACGTGTATCTGTTTAGACAGAGGGTGTAACAGTGCTTGCTTTGAAAAATCTGACTTGTGACCTCTTCCCACTGTCTTCCAGATGTTGGGCAAGCCCATTTGACCCTAAACCGCCATCTTTGTCAATTGGATTGAAGTGTACCTTTGTATTTCACCTGCCGCTCAAGCTGTTCGGTGTCTCCTGGTGATGTGAGCAAGCTGTCGGTCTTGGACGCCTTCGCTAGACAGCTGATGCAACAGTTTGGGTGCAGTAAGGAGCACTAGAAATGGAGATATAACGGTGTTTTTGCCACCACCCAACCTCCCATCTTGAGCCGTCTGGGCTATTGATTAATTGGTTCATTTGAAAGAGGTAGAAAGGGCTATAGGGAGGAAAATGTGAGCAGACGCTGCAGAGAGCGAGAGAAGAGCACATACTTCACCATTTCCCATTGCCTTGCGGAGCAGCCTGACTGTAATTGTTTGGGAAGCTTCCATGGCTTTACAATAAATCACTCCTTGGGAACACTGTGTTCTGTGTGACAGGATTTGTAGGCATTGTGTGTTTGTATATGTCGGTGAGTCATAGTGTGTGTGTGAGAGAGACGGCAAGAGTTTAAACATGCTCCATTGTGTCCGGTGCTGACCGCTTGTTAGCCTGTGGCTCTCTGAGCGTCTTGACTGGGTGGGGACATCAAAGACCATGCGAAGGTGAAAATACACATCTTTTTTTCCTGGGAGTGGGTTGGAGAGAAGTGTCTGGCTTTTCCATAACTGCATGTTATCCAGCTCCGTTTTGTCTGTGCCGCCCATTCTGTGGGGTTAAATCCATGGGTGTCATGACTTTAGAGAGCACATTATAGTGTGATACCGGACAGTGGTGTGTGATTGTGTATAAGTCTTGTAACCGAAGCTGACGGCCCTCCCTGCCTGCAGTATCCTGGACATAGAAGGATCTTATCTCCGCCTTCAGACAAAGGATGATTCAACCGCCCCGGTGTCTGATAACAACAGGCTTAAGACCCAGCGGAAGGGGGAAGCTGCAACCGAATGTGATTTCCGTCACTGAAAACATAATAGATGCAGTGAGCGTCCATTTCTTCTTTGGCTTTGTTCAGACTCAAATATTTTTTTCTCTCACATGCACGTTATATGTATAGAATATTGTTTATCTGACAATATTATCTGCTGATACTGTATATTTATGGTTATTTTAGATTGCCTTTGCAATCATCTAACACTCACTTAAAGTTAACCTTTAAAACACTAATAATTTAATAACACTGCTAAAGTAAAATCTCAAAATGAATTTCCATATTTCATACTGTACATTGTAATGTTGTGATGCCTAAAGTCACTTGTAGCATTTACAGTAAATGTATTGTTTTTGGGCTAGTGTATTTGGACAAAATAGTGTTTTTAATATTTGGTCATTTATTAAGTATCAAACATGAAAATAAGTATTGATTTTACCAGTATCGAGCAAAATGTACTGTAAATATAGATTTATATTCTAGGCACATACATGCAGTTTAAAATCTGATTAAAGTATGTGTGTATAAAATAATTAAATGTATACTTTTTACATTTCATTTCTATATAGAATGCAATTGGAAGTTTTTGAAATGTTGTCTACAGGCGTGTCTGAAATGAATCTGTAAAACCAAACCGTATTTGCGCAGTGTGAACGCAGCCTTTCTCACTCCACTGCATTTGTTTCTCCATCGGGCAGCTCAATGAGTATGGGCAGATCATCCGTGCTGTTTGGCAGGAGTTGGCATTTCCGAGTTGTGGGTGAGAACGTGTGTGTGTGTGTGCAAGAGACAGAGGGAGCAAAGTTGAATGTGTGTGGGAGTGCCAGTCTAGGGCTTTGCAAACTGGACCTTTTTCTGTGGTTCAGCGAGGTCAGTGGGTTCATGAAGGCCGTACCTGCAGCAAAAGCGCAGAGCTTTATAGCCTCCTTTAGTGCTGTGCAAGATCAATGGGAGAGTGAGGCCCAAAGACTGCCTGTCTGTGAGAAAAAAAAAGTCAGAAAGGAAATGAAACCATACTTCATGAGCTTCCCTGAGAGAAGAATGAATGGCCTGATTTTTGGCTGCATACAGGAGATTCTTTGGTTAAATGAATCAGACGTGTTTGAAAATGAAACTAAACCTTTTAGGTCAATTGGATAAAAAGAGACTTTTAATGCGGTGTGAGTGGTAGATGGTCTCCCTGCAGAACAGTTCGAGTATGATCAAACGCTTGGGTCCTGTGCACAGGCAGCGGATCTATCTGTACTCAATTAAAGGCAGGAGTTGAGCTGAGTGAATGAATGCTGAAGCAGTAGCAGGCCTGCAATACCTCAGGGGCAAAGAGCACATGACTAGACCACCGCTCTTCCTCTCTCCCTTTCTGTCTCTTTCTCGTTAGCTGGGCTGTGGCAGTAAAAATGGGAAAAAAGCCACTGTTTAAACTTTATCCAAATATCTTCTTTATCTGCCATTTCTCTTTTTTCCATCCACCCTGTCTGTTTTCAGTTTTCTTGGATGAAGGCTGCTTAAAGTGAATTTGATAAGAGTTATGGAATATGATAACAAGGGATGTCAAAAGCACCGGTACTTTTGACATCACTAGTTGTCATATTCCATATAGATACAATATTAAAGAATGTATACTGTAATGATGTACAGAATTCGTAGTACCGATATTTTTGTGTGCTCTGTAAAAATTGCTTGTGCATTGTGGTGATGCGACTGCGTTTTAATGGTCACGTGCACTTTTTGATCAAAGTGTCTTGACAATAAATGGTCCTTAACATCAATCAAACAACAAATATATATATATATAAAAAAAAAAATAGAGAACCCTTAAAGAGAATATTAAATGCTTGTAATTTATTTCTTTGATAACTGAATGAAACGCTTTCGTTTTCTCAAAATATGCATTTAATATCACCTCTTTTTCCAGTGATTCTCAAACGATTCGTTCAAAGCAGTTCTAAGATTCAGTCTCTGTAAAATCCTCCTTTCCGTGAGACTACTCTGCTCTGATTGGTCAGATGGCCCAGTCTGTTGTGATTGGTCTACCGCGTACAGCGCGTGTAGGAAACGATACGCCCATTGCCATAGTTCCGTATTTTGAACGCTCGATAGAAAATATAAACATCTATTATTTATCATACTTGTGAATCAGTGGAGCCATCTGGTCCAAATAAACAGGGCACTGAGCCATCTTTCAAGAGCAAGCGTTTAGTGAATCCTGCGTTGAACTCCCCGAGATTATTTTTTTTAACTTCCCGAGATTAGAGAAGCAGTCGTCAGTAAAATGACATGTTTGTGGGCGGGGTCAAGTTGTTTGCGGCCGGCCAACGTAGAACATAGGCGGGAATTATGCAAATGTGTTATCCCGTCACAGAAGTGGGATTCGAATTAGTAACGACTCGTTTAGGCTGTAGAGAGTCGATTCTTTATTTTGGGAGACGATAACTTTATTTATCATGCACTTTCGGCTTTACAATTTTGCTGATCGTTTACATTCACATACACACTGCATGAAAGGCAATATTGGAAATGGCATAATAGGGGCACTTTAAGATTTTTATTTTTATACTTTTATTCTTTATTGCTTGATTAAATGAAGCAGTGTTTTCTAAACCTAAAATATTGAAGCTCTATTTTTTTTATTAAATATTGATAACATTTTAAATAAATATTGATAAATATATAAATATTTTTTAATGAATGTGTGTTCAATAGCATATTCATTTTTTTTTTGCATTGGTATAAAAAAAGGTATCATTATAGAAATAGAAAATTGTTTCCTAAACCTGAATATAGAAGCATGCTTAAATGTTTTCAAATATAGACGACATTTTATATCAATATTTATAATTTATTGAAAGTGTGTGTTCGATAGCATAGTAGATTTTTGCTTTATCAAAATTGGTTTTGAGACTCGTGAAGATTGACTGGTTTTGGTATTGGTGACCGAATTTGACCTTACCTTAAAGAAGAATTATAATGAACTTATATAATTTTGGTGTCTTAATTTTTACTGTTATAGCTAATTTTCTACTATTTTCCATCTTATTTCTCCTCAAACATCCATTTATTTCTTTGCCTCTGCAGGTCCTGCCACACCCTATTCCCACATTTCCTATTCCCGCATATCAGGAACAGACTCCGGGAAGCCCACTGGCTGACCTGCAGCAGTTCTTCACTGGCAAGCTTTATGTCCTTGTGTACCAGCTAAAGCTGCCAGCTGAAGAACTGTTGTGGTTGGCTCTTTCCTGGCACGTCAGTTTAGGGATGGAGATGCAGAGGTAACAGCATCATTCCAGACAGTCGATGAGGCCATCTCAACCAATCCTGGATCAGACGGATCCCATTTTTGTTGGTCCCTTCAGCAGCCTGCTCACGTGAGCTATCTGAGCTTGGCTATTCGTTCTTCTCAGGCATAAACAAAGGCTACCATACGGGGTCCATGCTGTGGAGCAGTACAGGAGTGGCATTCTGTGCTCTCAACCGAGCTGACAGAGGTGGCCATCTTGCTCTTCTGCTGTAGCAAATGGTGGACCTGACATTTAGTGGCCCGAAATATTAAAAGTACTACTGAAAGTAGTGTTCTTATAGATGTTTCCATGCATTCTGTAGACATGCCCAGGCTTTGATGTGTTTGTGTGTTGAAAGTCGCAGAGATCCTCCAGGGAACAACTGATGAAAGACTGCAGAGCGTAACTTTCTCTTTCCCTTTCGAGGCCGTTCTATGGCATAAATATGATTTTTATGAGCTTGTGCACAGTGTACGCATATAACCTTGGTCACACACACAGATCGGCCTATATACACACTCGTCACGTGAACTGACCTTACGCAAGCCGTAAACTCCTCGAGGCTGACTTCTTCAGCACCGAAAACAGGATATGAAAATGCGTCCCTCTAAATCCTCCCAGCCAGATGAAAACTGAGAATATTCTAGGCATTTAGCAGAACCAGATGCTGCGTGCCTTAAATATGCTCTCCGTTCCTCTCCCTCCAAACGTGTACAAGATCATGCCACTCTCTCACCAAGTTCTCAACCGTGTCACAGTTTTGCACATGTAACAGTACCTATAGTTCTGACCTCCTCTCAAGGGCTTCTTCAGGTCATGGGCGAAGATCGCCTACCTGATCCGCTCTAGTCTAATGTCAATCTCTCCACAAGTGCATTAAAAGATTGTTGAGGGTCGTCGTCTCGGCTGCTCTTAAAAAAAGCTCGGCCTGTCTGAGTTTCAGGTGCACTTAGGCCGTAGATAGTACAGTGCACTACTCCCGCTTTAACCCTCTTTAGGGCCAGACGGTAAGGGTTAACACCTACGTTTAGATTAGATTACTATGAAAGCCTAAATGAACAGACTTGCAATATGGACAAATGTGACTGAATGATGTGATGCTCAAATAAAAAAATAAAATGGCTTTGGGGAAGACTTGCCTTGTTTATTTTTACTTAAAATGAAATGTTTATTTTTTTGTTGTGGTTCTAATTTTCTCTATGAATGTGAACATGATTTCTGCATCCTAGCTTTTATTGTTGAATTTTTGAAAACTTTACATGGTCCAGATTCAATTTATTGTAGTGGTTTATGGTTAATCTTTTTATGTTGGAATTGTTTTACGGCTAGATTGATGGCCTTGTATTCAGAAAGGTCAGTTTGGAGCCTCTTTCCCACCATTTAATACAGTGGTACTAATTGATTTAACTGCTAAATGTGAAACAAAACACTCTTAAATCAAAATAGATTTATTCAGGGAATAATTTTTCATTGAATCGTGCCTCTCAAAGCATTCTTTCAAGGAACAGGCCAAAAGGCAAAATATGTTGCACGCTATGATCCCCCATAGGCTAACTACTAACTAGATGTCAATGCTGTTTATATTTGTTTGTTTTTTTGGTCCCATATGAGGTATAAGTTGAAATATTTTTTTTGCGGGACAACTTGTGTCTGTGAACATTCCTTGAATGTGAGATGGGTCACAGAGCCCTTTTTGTTTAATTAAGGTTGAGCTTGAAAGGGCCCCACAAGTGCAAAATAATCCCAAATGGCAGAGGTCAGATACCTCACGGTTACTTTGCACCAGGGTAAAGGGTGCTCGGATCACCCTCCAGGGATCTTCAGTGTACCTTCGACACTTTAGATAATGTTTAAACTTAGGGTCGAAAGCACACATACTGTACAATGGACAGTTTTGCATTCAGAAGGAATTTATAAAGATGTATAATATTTGAACATTCTTATAAACGTCTCTATGCACAAAAAACAGCCATGGTCAGTATGGCATATACTATTAGCATTACTATTATTTTCAGAAAATCAGGTTTGTCAGTGTAAAATTCATGAAATTTTGGATCAAGTCCAATTGTATGTGCGTTTCATAAATGAGGCCCTTGAAGTTATAATTTTTTTTTTGTCTTATGGTTTGTTTTTCGCAAAGGGTAAGTAGCTGCATCTAGAACAACTTGTTCGGACTTTAATTCAATTTAAATTGGAATGAACATAGGAATTTAAGATTCATTGGTACACCATGTTTCACACGCCATGTTCCACACTCATTCACACAAAATCTGTTCACGAAACAGAAGTCCGTTTGGGTGGACTGATGAAACATTTATCGCCACATGGACTGCTTGGACACAAGTGAGAAAGAACAGATCCAGACTTGGTGCAAAGGGGTTTTACAACTCGTCTAAATCCCCCCCTTCCGCAGGGTTAAAGCTCCTTAACCAGATTACCTTGAGTTCCAGGGAAGCAGGAGATCATTCACCTGACGAAACATCCGTGTCGCAACACTGTTCCAGCATCCCGCAATCCTGCCTGACCTTTGCCCTTTGGCACGCCGGTGCCTTTTTCCTTTTACCTGGTCAATGTACCACACAGTCTGCTTGTTGCACAGCGGGTGTCATGTAACCTGTCTGACTGGCAAGCGGCACAATGTGTAATTCAGTACCGTACAATGGCCTCAAGAGACTGAGGGAGATTCACGGTGACTGTTCGGTTTTATAGCCAGGAAGAAAACCAGGAAGAGTCACATGGAATGTAAGGCTGTCATTCTCATTTACAACATGTACACTACAGGGCTCCATATTTTTATATCCGCATCCCACCTGATCCTTGCAGCTCATGTCATTGACACTCACTGCGGGAATGGCCTTTGGCCCAGATTTCCAGCGTTTAAATGTTCCTCGTTTGTTTAAATCAGTGCTGACGTACATGACCCCTCCTTTACTTCTTGTCAGTGTGCATTAAAGGGATAGTTCAGCCAAAAATCTTAATGTAGTTCCAAACCTGTATGACTTAATAAGCATAAATATATAGATTTTTTTAATAAGCTCAAAAAAAAACAAAACAAAAAAAAATCTCCAAAGCCATATGAACCAAAGTCGTGTGAAATGAAAATTCAATCTGTATAGTTCTAAATGCATGTTTTGAATGATTCATCCATTTATGTTTTAGTGGAAATGTTTTTTGGCCTCATAATCAAAATGTTATAACTACAACCTCTCCAATCATTTAGTCTGAATAACTTACTATTTCTTACAATTGGCTGCAAGCTTGCATTCAGATCTACCTCCATTTAATCAATAATCGACAGACAGAGCCATGTCCCGCTCAACATTTTTTTTTTCTTTATAAGGTTTCATTTGGATGGATGTCACTATGGAAATCTAATGAAATGTAATGAAATCTGTCATTACTTTAATTCATCGCGACTTTTAACCAATAAGAACCCTCTAGCTCGCTATATCATGTCAGTAATATGCTTCATTTGTGATTAACGTGTTTTTGGGCCCTGTGTTAAACATTTGACAAATAAATGAATATTTGAGCACTCAAACCTCACCTTTCTTCTTGTAAATGGGGATGTTTGTTGGGGCTTCAACTCCTGGTCAAAAACAAGCGGCCCTCTTAGCAGGTCCATGTTCAGGCCCTGTGATTAGAGCCGCTCCCCACAGTCTGGTGAATTCATTAGATGCTGCTGGAAAATCCCATATGCAGGGTGTCTGAGGGCCGGATGACTCAGAGCATATGTACACCCACCAATGTATGAGTACATAACTGGCCACCCGGTTAAATGAAGCAGTGTCATACATATAGCAGCATGCAGCCGACAGATCCAGAAATAGCCAGGGGAGAGACCCTATTAGGAAAATCCTAGAATGAAAAGGTGGAAAATTGATTAAAGGAGTACATTTCTGAGCAGTACGTAGGAGGGATGGATAGAGAACAGGAAGAACTAAAATGTATGGAAAAATAGGAGGCAGTAAAAATTGATTGTGAATCATTAATCTGTCATCTCTGTACCGTAATCCCAGCAGTGATGTCATCACAGGACCTGTCCACCAGACGATGATTCCCTTCTCTGTTTAAAGGCTGGTTATGTAATTCCATGGAAAGTCTGACTAGGGTAACTACATAGGCTAGACAATCTCATTAAAGAGACATGATGCCTCGGCATACATCTCCCTCAACACTCTCCCTCTCCCTCCCTCACAATTGAGCTTTGAGCCACGCGTTCACTGTCTTTTTTTATATCACTATTACTTCATGTTGGGCACATTTCTTATATGAAGTTGCTTGAATATTAATGATACTGTCATTAATCAATTTTATTTAATTCTCTGACCTCATCATGTGATGTTCTCCGTCACTGGTCTGTCAGGCCTTCTCTCATCTGAAAGAGATGAACTGTGATGCCAGGTGACAAAACGTCGGATTGTTTTGGATGAACAGGACAACATGACAATGTTAATCCTCTTTTTAGACTTAAGTCTATACCACTAATTATGCGTATTTAGATTTTGTTTAGCTTGAAAGGGCACCTATGTTCATAGGTTCAAATAATTTAGGTTATAAGCAATGTATTAAAATTAAAAAAATTATATGGTAACACTACCTTGTTGTATATATATATATATATATATATAGGCTATATATATTTCAATTATATATTTTGACAGTTACATTTAAAATACAATTGCCTATGTACAATAATACTCTTTGAAGTATCTTGTGGGATAGTTTAAATACCTCATTCCACCACGTCATTGACACGCAGAGACAATAAATATAAAGCTGTTCTGCAGCAGTGCGGTTTGAGGAATGTATGTAGTTCCTGTTTCCTCGTGAGAAGTACAGTGTGTCCATGTGAACAGGGTGACATGACATCCAACAGCAGCATGGCATGGGGCCTAGCGCTATTGTTTAATGAAAAAGGAACAGTGGCGTTTCCCACACTGGCTCATTGTTGTTCTCAGCTGATCTGTCTCAACTGGCTGAGGCCTGTCAAACCCTGCATTTAGGTAAGTAAAGCTATTTAAGCAATAACATATGAGGAAGAATGTTCTTAGCCATGAGATAGTTGTACAATACTGTTTCAAACAAAAAGACAATTGCAAGATTTTGCTGCAGTACAACAGTTAAATAAACAAGAAATTAATATCGAGTAATTTACATTTTACAAATGGTAATGCCAGTTATTTTGTGTATGTGTGTTCCACTAACAAGACAAAAAAAATGTTTCAAACAAGAGTGTGTTGTTTTCCAAGCAACACAAAAAAAGTACAGGCGAATTTCATGAATGAATCATTAATGAACAAATCGGTTGATTAAATGATTCAATGACTCACTCATAAGGTCAACACGTTTTGTGTAGAGATGGGAGAAACAAACCTTTTCGAAGTTTCGAGTCAACTGAACCAGCTGCTTTGCAAAATGATTCACTCTTTCGAAGTGCTCGAAAGACCACATGCCGATGACGCCTGCTGGTCAAAACTGTGTAAATGCAACAAAAACTCAGGCCAAAACATGCAAAAAACTGCTTTTACAAACCCATTGCAAATGTTTTATTGAAACTATAATACATTAAATGCAATTAAATTAATAAAATACCATTAAATATGAAATGTCTGTATGATATGTATTTTTAATTATTATTGTTAATTTGTTAGGGCGTGTTTAGTTTTTTTTTTTATGGAGAGCTTGTGTAAACAGGACAGTAAGAGGCTACTACTACTACTCTTCCTTTTAATTACACAAATGTCTCATTAAAAATTTCTAATTGATAAAATTGATAAAACTGATCCAAGTTCAGGTAAAACCCATAGACGCTGGTTCAATGGTTCGCCACTAGGGGGGCGATCTCAATGAGCTCAACTTCACGAGTTCACAAAGATCGCCCCCCCAAATGCAAACCATCGAAATTTCGAAATGTTTTGAAACAGTTATGATGTAACAAAGCACGTGACTTCAGCAATTTAATACACACAAATGATTTTCAAAGGTTTCGAAGCTTCACAAAGCAGTCCCTCGAAAGTGCCATCCCTAGTTTTGTGTTCCTACGTGAATTAGCGTTTTGGATGAATCGGTTAAATGAATGAGTAAATTACATGCTCTCCGAGTAGGTACTTTTTTAAGTTAGTAATGACTTCAGAACAGTTAAAAAAGTATATTCTATATAATATGAATAGGTGTTGTATGAATTTTATTGCCATGTTGTCATTGTCATTGTCATGTGACCTACCAGCTTCGGTTTCTCATTTCACTGCCTTCAAAAAACCTCTCCCATGACCTCATGGGATAGTAAAGTGAATTAATTGTGTTTTCAAACAAATCTGTTGGATGAATGATTCAATGACTCATTCATGAAGACAGTGCCTTGTCGCCACCTACTGACTTAACAATGTAAGCTGCAGAAATAATCAATTAAAATCTCTACCACTAATGTATGAACTGACAATCTGTCTGGAACACAGACAGCTCAGCCTATCAAATTCAAGGATGAAACTAACTGTTGTATAACGGGCTGTGAATGTTAGCTAACTGTTGCAAATGCCATCATACACCCAAGCTTTAGAGCCAAAATGAGCTTGGACTTGCATATTTGAAGAAATTGTTGATAGCTGTATGCAAATCACTTTAGATTTTTCTATAACCAGAGCAGCTTTTTAATAATAGATTGCAACAAAGCTTTTTTTCTTCATTTTCTAAAACGCTCTGGCATTCCCACACGCACGCTCCCTCAAACTCTCTCACGCTCTTTCTCTTTCTTGTGGCTAATTGACCCATTTTTCCAGTGGAGAGGTTTGCGTTTGATTCAGGGGAGGTCAGTGAGTGCGTTTGGGTGGGTCTGCAGTCTAAGATGTTGGCACAAGCTCTCTGAGGCCCTCACCTGAGACCTTCACACCCTGATGTCCTTGGAATGTGTGTATTTATGTTTATTTATAGCCTTTCCTGTGAACCATGACAAGCATACGTGCCTTTGTTCACCTGTGAAGACCTATCTGACAGGAACATTGCCACTGGGGCACAGGAATGTTCAGCATGAGGCACAACTCTTTGAGAAACTGCACTAATCCTATTCCTGACCGATTATTCCCAAGAACATGGATTTTTGCCACACCCTCATCATGTGGTCATCAATGATATTACATCATTAAACTGAGTTGTCCACTTATTTGTTTTTCATTCAGGGGATCTTAAGGTGGAATTGACGTGTTGCGATGACTCCAGAATCACATGACTCAAATTCCTCAGCAACATTTCTACATAAACACAGAAGATGTTATGTTTTTCCACAGCTTCCCTGCTGCCTGCATTCTTGTGAGTGGACTGTTTAGTGGACCTTTTGCTTTGGCTCTCTGCATGGAGGAATGTGATAATGCATCCCAGCTTTGGCTTAGCCCTCCGGCTGGCCGCCTCGGTCTCTGGCTTCCCAACACGTGTCTGGCTCTGACTCCCACCCCCCCCAGAGACCTGCGGGACCCGAGAACGCCACACACTGCGCACTACCCCGAGAGATCTGCTTCTCCAGCGTCACACTAGCAGCACGTTCAACGACAGCTGTGTCACTCATGTGACCAAATGTCAAAGGCCTGGGCAAGCGTGGTGAGGTTTATGATGGAATGTCTTTGAGGTTACAATGTTCAGGTTTTGAGGCCGGACACATTAAATGAGATTTATGTGAAGAGGATTTGCTGGCGTGCTCTCTTGAATCCAGCATCTTAAGAGGGCTTCAAAGATGCTACTGTAGGACTTAACTGAAGCACACTTTGTAAAACAAAATATTGCATTACACTGCAATAGTACCATGCAGTCCATGGTTTTGGTTTCATTGAAAATGAAAGCAGGAAAGCAATGTGGTATGCAAATCTGACACTATCATTTTTCTCACAATAGCAGTGGAATTGCACTACTTTTTGATCTTGGTGAATTTTAACAGTATATTTTATTCTTAATCACAAAGATTCTATTGTTCTATCCAATGCTTAACTACCTGATGATTTTAGATAAAAATTACTTAAAATGCAGTTTATCTTAGTTTATCCAGTATTCAAATTACATGTGCCACAACAACACCACTTTACCATAAAGGAATTTGCCAAAAAGGGAGGTTTGTATGTGTTCGGCAGTTCAGTTAATCTTAGCTGTGTCCCAATTTCAGAGGCTGCATCCTTCAAAGTCCGTGAAGGTAGAACTTAACTATAAAATCACATTTTAGTAAGATGTAAGTCAACATTTAAACAGCTTTAAAGTTTTTTTTTTTTTTTTTACATTTATACATTTGAATTATTATATGTTCGACTGTTTTGAAACCAAAAGTGTAATCCTGCATTTAGTTTTTTTTTAATCCTGTTGTCATTGGCACAATGAATCTCATGATAGTCTGGGTCGTGAAGGATCCATTAGTTGTATCCTTCATTGCTCCGGAAATGAAGGATGCATTTCTAAACTGGGACACAGCTCTTGACTGAGAAAATGGCGGATGGCAAATGAAGCTTTTCAATGCAGCAAGCTGATTGGCTATTTGGGCTGTCACTCTTTTATTTGTTGTAAGTTCAGTTTTAAGTCAGATAAAGAGCAAAATCTATATTTAAAAAAACTGAAATATAATAAGCCCAAAGTCTTCTTCATTTGTTCACGTTTTGCTCTTGCTCACAGACAGTCCACGTTATGTAATTTTCACAATTAGCTGATGTCTGTGCACATCACCCATGTAATTTTTGCATCCGCTTGGACTTGTGTGCAGACAAATGCACATGTACGAGTGTTTTGAATGCTCAAAAAAGGTCTGTTAAGCCCAAAATATACATTTAGTTTGGATGTAAACTCTTAGCGTATGCAAACAGACGAACGCATAGAGCTTTAAGCTCAATGCAAAAACATATTTTTTAGGATGGTGCAGTTCAAAAGTTAACAATTTGTTATAATCATCCATTCCACCATGACACTCAAATCCTGCACTTGCAATGGCTATAAGAAGCATTATGACAGGTTTGATGTCAGTCAAATACTCTTGGTACTTGTGCGGCTTTTGCCCTCTTTTGATAAAAATTTGGATGTATCTTTTTGAGTGAGATTTAGCAGAGAATAACAGCTAGTATACGGAACACTCAATTCAAAATGACACCTGTGCACAGATCACTCAGTTTTGGCCAGACTCTTTAGCGATAATGCTTTGGCCCGTGGAGTGTCCATACTTTCTGTCATAGATCTGCAGGTCTCTAAAGTCCGAAGAGTTTAAAGAGCATTTAGGGTTGAGAGCTGGACCATCTGATTCTACGGCCATCCCAGAATATCCTGGTCAGCTGGTCTCCATGAGTGACGGAGCTTATAGAATAGCTCGTCCCACATGATGGTGGGAAGGTGGCTGTGTCAGCAAGTGCTCAGTGTGAGAGTGTGCGCTCATGTGCCCTTTGTACTGCCTGCTATGCGCGGTGGTATGTATCTAAAGGTCGAGGGGAGGTACATGAGGCTCCAGCGGGGAGATATCGGGCCACTCGTTGCCCTGGATCCCAAAGGCCAACATGACACTGTCAACTCTGAATTCATTATCCTGTCAGGAGTTCGTATCTTAACAGTATTATATCAAGGAACTCAGATTACTGTCGTATAAGGTTTTTTGTATATCTGATCGCATAAAAATGACTTTTAAGTTAGTTACTGTTTAGTGACAGATGGAATACTCATTAGAGAGACATTCTGGGGTTAAGTGAGTTGCTCAAGGGTGCAATAGTCACAGATCAGGTTTGTGATCCCAGTAACTCTCCAGTCACCCTTATTTTGCGTAGGGTTTGGGTTAGGGTTAGGTAAGATAATCTTGGTGGCTTTAGGCTACCACCACATTCATCTTTGGATATAGACCTTTATTTTTGGATCATGTGATCCTGACTGATAGATCACTGACCCTTTTTTAAAGACACTTTGAATGAAACACCAGTGTCTTGGATAGTGCTGACTTTAGAACATTTATGAGAAATAGCGCAGTGTTCGGTTTTACAGGTTTGTCTGTTTTGCAAGTCCAGGCAGCTCTGATCAACTCAAAACAAAGTGGAACAAACAGACACCCTCCTGCTGGAGCTTACAGGTATTACACACACTCACCTCACTGCTTGGAGCCTATCTATCTATCTATCTATCCTTCTGTTGCTCTGTCTATCTATCTATTCTTCTGTTGCTCTATCTATCTATCTATCAATCACACACACACACACACACACACACACACATGAGTGTATGATGAGCTTGTCATGCAGAAGTGTTCAGGGCTCCTTTGATTCAGTAAAGCATGGGTGACTAAAGAGATCCTAACACACGTGTCCTGTCGGCTGAAAGCAGAGCACAGGATGTGTGAAAAGGCCACAGAAAATGGGCTCCCTGAATGGGAATGGTGTCTCAGATACCACTTCCTCTCCTAACACAGGATGTTTCCTACAGTTTCATGTAGTGTCAGGTCAGCACAATGTGTCACATTATGACAAGGCTGGATGAGAGTAACACACACACACACACACACACACACACACACACATCACCATGGCTTAACGCTGACAGACCAGTCACCTGTCTGTTCCTGGGTGCCCTCCTCATCTTTTTATGAACACAGGATCACAGCTTAATTCTGAGCCCAGCAGTGAGTGTCACATTACATGAGCGGATTGCTGATACATTTTCAATATTCAGGTTTTCGTTTTTTTTTCATAGAATCGTTTTGATGGCGCACATGCCGTTCTCCACGTGGCTGCACACGCACAACACAGCATGCGTGGGTGAACTGACGCAGTCTCCATGACTCACTCTTGACATCAAACCTCACTCACAGCATCATTAATGTCCTTCTGCGTCTGTGGCAGGTGAGCAATCACAGAGCTGCACAGATCAGACCCACTTACAGCCATCGCACTGCAGCCGCTCCACTGCAGCATTCATCAAACAGCCATGCAGAGCTCGAGAAATCAACTGATCTTAGCAACGAGAAATTTTTTGTTTTAATTTTTTAAAAATAAATGTAATTGTTCTTTAATTAAATGTACTTTCACATGTAAATTTTAACCTGCTCCTGAAATAGATGAAAGCTTTTTAGCAAAAAAACAAAAACAAAAACAAAAAGATCAAGATGAATGTGATATGCTTTGATTGAGGTAAACTTCCACATTATGTCATATTTTCTGCTCTGTCACAGGCTGTAAATCAAAAAGTAATTTGGGTAACACCAAATGTCATAAATCATAAAACACCAGAGAAGAGTGAAGCCATTGAAACAGACACAAGGTCTAAATGATTTAACCTTGTCATTAACAGTGAAACTATGTAATATAGGCGCTGTCATTAACATTTTTAATCAGTTTTGTTTTATATGAAATTGATGTTGAATGTTGAAATCGGGAAATTCAGGAAAACATTGGGAAAACAAACAACACAATAATGCTTTTATGTTCGATTCTGGCCTGTACCCATGGCAACATGCTTATAATTCCACTTTTGGAAGTCTTTTGAGAGGAGAAGATTACAACTTTCATCTTTGACTATGAAGAGCATTCAGAATGAACCTCAGACATGTCTAGCACCAGACACAGACTGTTGAAAAACTGCTGTTAGTAAGATTTTTAACGAAATGTGTACTTTTATTCAGCAAGGATGCATTACCTTGATTAAAAGTGACAGCAAAATATTTATTTACAAAAACTTACACTTACAAAAAAATTTAAAATAAAAATATCACAAATAAATGCTGTTCTTTTGAACTTTCTATTCATTACAGAATCCTGAAAAAAAGTATCATGGTTCCACAAAAAAATTAAGCAGCACAAATGTTGTAACATGAATAATGTTTCTTCTGCACCAAATCAGCATATTTGAATCATGATTTCTAAAGGATCATGTGACACTGAAGACTGGAGTAATGGATGCTGCAAATTCAGCTTTGCAATCACAGAAAAAAAAGGAAAAAACAATTGCAACAATATTTGACATTAATACTGTTATAAATATTTACTGTTTTTCTGATCAAATAAATGACACACACACACAAAAAAAAAACATTAAAAAATATCCAAACTTTTGAATGACAGTGTTATCTCATACTTCTGGAAGCCCACTTGGTTTAGAAACCTTCAATATTACTTCTGCAAGATGATATAAGCTAGCTTAGCTACTGTACAACTACAGAGCCTTATTGAATATTATATACAATCATGACTGCTTTTTAACTAAACATACACTATAAATATAATACAATGACAAACCATTCACTTAAACCTTCTTTATTTCAATAAAAGCAACAGACATAGACGGTGACATTCTGAATCTGAAGAGAGTCCTAAAATAAGCGCCAAATTAAGATCGCAAAGTCCACATTGTGGCCAGCAGAGGGCAATACTGTTTTTAAATAGACTTGGATGGCAGCATTCAAAAAAACAGAGACAGTGTTGACCTTGACCATGTGATTTCTGGAATGCAAACTTCAGTACATTCTGTTATTGTTACAGGAAATGTACAATAAACTCTTAACTTGTACTAAAGCATCTTAAGAATATCAGCTACGGCCAATATATATCAGATGGCTACAGAATGTGTAACCTTTTGAACAGTTCTTATTAATGGCAGATACCTGTCCTGTGATTACCACAAAATGTGTTTTTACACTTTTGATAGTTGGGTCCCATCCTGGTTGTTTTGTCCGGTGAATCCAATGCTTACTAATATTGCAGATTCTAATAAGGGTTCAGATATGCGATTGGCCGGTACACAATATTCAGACATGGCTTGTAAAAACCATAATTGCATGTAATTTAGTGTCTAATCCAGGACAGTCTTACAAAACGGCATAATGCAGATGGATTGTTCCAAACTTTTGTCTCTGCAGGAGCTCGGCACCGGCAGTGCTGCAACACGCTCTTTGCGATCCAGCTGTCGGCCACATGTGTGTGATGTGGTCGTTGAGTCCATACCCAGCTCTACATCAGATCCTTTCTTTCAGTGTTCCTGTAGACCACTATGTTGGGATTGAACAGAAGGCGGCTGAAGAACCCCAGCTTCATCCAGAACGTTCTGGACTCTTCTGGTTGTGGATGTAGTGTGAAAATGCTGAGGAAAGCCCTTCTGTGGATGAGAAGGTGGGGCTGCTGGGCCTAATCCTGTTATCCCAGCCTTCTTAATCCAGATCCAGTCAGTCTTTACACCTCTTCAGTCACACAAACACACTTCCAATACAAAGATATCAGACATTATGGAGGAAAGCATGATGCTGGGTGTTGAAGGGATCAAGAAAAGCATCTTGCATGGAGGGATCAGTGAGAAGCCTAAATTTGTCACAGGAACTAAGGTACAGCTTCACAGTCATATTTTATATGCATATATGGCAGGAGCGTCATTGCATTTGTAACAGTAGAAACTGTTCCAGGATGTGAGTCATTTCATTGTTTGCCTAACTGAATCTAGGGATCACGTCTTTTTTCATTAAACTCGTAATAGGTTGTTTTTATGGCATTATATAATCAGATGTGTCTCTTTAATGTAAACTTAGTAAGTTGTCATCTGTAGGGAGTGTGTGGCTTTGAATAACCAAAACTATAAGGTCTTATGAGGTATATAAAGATTTTTATTGCCGAGTAATGGTTTTTTTGTGGATTTAACAGCAGATTAAACCCAAACTAACAAAATATCTAACTCTTTCGTTCCATGTTCCCTGCAGGTGACGTTCCATTTCCGCACTCAGCTCTGTAATGATGAGCGCACCGTGATAGATGACAGTAAGAAAGCAGGTATGCCCATGGAAATGGTGATCGGGAACATGTTTAAACTGGATGTTTGGGAGACTCTACTCATGTCCATGCACATAGGGGAGGTGGCTGAGTTCTGGTGTGACGTCATTGTAAGTATAATGTGATTTTCAATACTATAAATTACAGCGGTGGAATTAAACATTGTGATTAAATTGAATAGTCCAGACTTATCGGATATTGAACTGGATCTAAAGTAAATGGAATCTATCGAATTAAAATTCAAAGACACAAAAATCAATAATAATAATAATTATATAATTTTATTGACTATTAATTATTGTTAATTGTCTATTATTTGTAGTTAAAAACTACAGTTACAATTATATGAATTTCTTTGAATTTCATTCTATTTTTAATACTACTTCCTCAAATTTATTTTTTCAATTGTACATCCTCTTGGCTCCCTCAAATTCAGTTAAATTGCAATTTAAAAGCCATTCTCTTTTCTATTCTCAGTGGTGCTAAAATTAAGTTATTCATATATGTAATATTATATAGGTCTACCTAACCATTCAAAAGCTTGGGGTCAGTCAAATTTGTAACGTTTTTGAAAGAAGTCTCTTATGCTCACCAGGGCTGTACAGTAAAAGCAGTAATATTTTAAAATATTATTACAATTTAAAATGACCATTTTCTATTTGAATATATTTTAGTTTATTCCTGTGATGACAAAGCTGATTTTTCAGCAGAAATCATTCTAATATGCTGATTTGGTGCTCATGAAACATTTCCTCTTATTATCAATGTTGAAAACAGTTGTGCTGCTTCATATTTTTGTGGAAATGGTGATACTTTTTTTTTTCTTTCAGGATTCCTTGATGAATAGAACGTGCAAAAGAATAGCATTTGTTTGAAACAGATTTTTTTTGTAACTTTGTAAAAGTCCTTAAGGCAGTTTTTGATCAAATTAATGTATTCTTGCTGAATAAAATACATTATTTAAAAAAAATATTCCTGAACCCAAAACTTTGAACAGTAGAAAATTATCTTAAAAAATGATTCACACCTCAAGTTTGAGTGAAGGCCAAATTGTAAACTGATATCATAACCCGATAGCGATAACCCTTTACACAGTAAATGCGTTCAGATGAGACGTGGCGACTGACTTTTCCGTCAGTGACTTTAATGGTACGCTACAAGCACAAAGTTGTGGAATACTATAGTGAGTTCCAGACTGTTATACATTAGCCTGATGGAAAGCTTAAATCCTTACAAAATAGGATTAATCTGAGGCTGTTCCACATGATGTAATCATCATTTACAGCTGTCATCCCAGCTCCAGAACCTGAGATACAGTATGGCTCTAACAGTCTCTATAATATTATGGGAAATACCAGGATTGTTAATACAAACACAGTCATGGACACATCAGCCACATAAACACACACTTGTAAGCTTTAGAAAAGTGCCATGGCTTTTAAAATATCAGTTGGAAATGGAAATATTTGCAGTAACTCCAATAAATGTAACATTTACCCTGAAAAATGACTTATATTAGGGATTACAAATAAGTTTTAGTGCTAATAAGTATTTTATGTTCTTTCCTCTGTGGCCGAGCAGCACACTGGTATGTATCCAATAGTGGCAAAGAGTCTGCGGCGTATCGCAGCGGGGAAAGATCCAGTGGACTGGCACATTCACACCTGCGGCATGGCCAACATGTTTGCCTACCACAGCCTGGGCTATGATGATCTGGATGAGCTTCAGAAAGAACCACAGCCTCTTTACTTTGTAATGGAACTTCTGAAGGTCTGGACTTTCAGGCACATTGAAAAAATATTTGCAAATTTTGCCAAAAAACATACTTTCATATTTAATACATGAATACTTTTACATGAAGAACAGGTCTCACACACTGCTTTAGCTTGCAAAGAAGGCTTGATATTTATTATCACTGCAAGGTTTTAGCCTAAAGACCTTCGTCAGGAATTTAGAAAGATCGAAATGCTGCAGTGCTAACAAATACACTTTGAATTGAATTATTCTTTGCAAGCTACAGCAGTGTGCAGGACTTTGTCTTCTGTAATAATATAATTTCCATATGCACCAGCTGTAACCTTTCATTGCTTTTTATTTGTGTATCTGCAATATGATAATTAGTGAAATACATTATTACTGCCTTGAGTTGATCTATGGCAGACTGCTATGGCGGTTTAATACAGAGGAGCAGTACACAAAATGTCCACTAGGTGGAGCTAGAGGATCATTTTAATATCTGTTTAGGCTGTGGCACAAACTGGAAATTAATTATGTGTGTGAAACTTACTGCAATAACCAATAATGGGTTCAGGTACAGCAGCCCAGTGAGTATGACAGAGAGTCCTGGGCTCTGAATGATGAAGAGAGATTGAAAGCGGTACCTGTGCTCCACGGTCAAGGGAACAAGCTCTTCAAACAGGGCCGATATGAGGACGCCACACTGAAATATAAGGAAGCCATTATGTGTATCAAGAATGTGCAGACAAAGGTAAAAATACACCTCTGTAGCGGTTTTGTATACATTCAGTAGCTTAAAAATGTCTAAATTCTGAGAAAAATATCTTTTAATTATTTTGATCATGAAAAGATTGAACAACAATACCGCTAATGTAATATTAAAGGGATAGTTCACCCAAAAACCTTTCATCTTCAGAACTCAAATTAAGATATTTTTGATTAAATCTGCAAGCGTTCTGACCCCACATAGACTTGTTTGCAAGCAGAGGAATGCACACGCATGCGTCGTGCTACTGTCGTGAATGCGTGTCGAAGACTGACAGAAGAGAAAAAAATGTTGAATAAAGTCTTTTTTTTTTCGTTTGTTTTCTTTGCGCACAAAAAGTATTCTCGTAGCTTCATAAAATTAAGGTTGAACCACTGATGTCACATATTAAATGTGACTATTTAAATTATGTCCTTACTACCATTCTGGGCCTTAAATGTGTCAGTTTTGTTGCTGTCTATGGAGGGTAAGAGAGCTCTTGGATTTCATCAAAAATATCTTAATTTGTGTTCTGAAGATGAACGAAGGTCTTACAAGCTTGGAACGACATGAGGGTGAGTAATTAATGACAGAATTTACATTTTGGGGTGAACAATCCCTTTAATGAGGTATGGCACGTCTCATTTAATCGAAATGTGTCTGTTTCTTCAGGAAAAGGCATGGGAAGCTCCTTGGCTGAGACTAGAGAAGATGGCCAACACGCTCACTTTAAACTACTGTCAGTGTCTGCTGCGCATGGAGGAGTACTATGAGGTCATCGAACACACGACTGACATCATCAACCAGCACCCTGGTGAGTAACAGGAAATTGTCAGTTCTCCAGCCAATTACAGACGCAAACAAATGGCAACAGAAGTTTGTCTGGTTTTGTCAGATTGTCATCTGTTGGTGTTGGTCAGCGCTTGGTTTCACCGACTGAACATGTGGCGATTGTTGGGTCTTGGAATGCCTGAGAAGAATTCATGTACTGTAATTGGTTGACTGTCGCTTGATCAGCATCTGTTGATGCGATGTGAATTGGCCTTATAAGATGTGTTTCCTGATGTGAAATGCACCAGTTGAAAGCATTCTCTGTATTTGCAGGGGCAATGAAAGCCTTCTATCTGCGTGGAAAAGCGCACATGGAGGTGTGGAATGAAGCTGAGGCCAGAGATGATTTCATAAGAGTCCTGGATCTGGACCCAGGCATGAAAAAGACAATCAAGAAAGAGCTTGCAGTTCTCAAAATGAGAATGGAGTTAAAAAATGAGGAAGACAGACTGAAGTACAAGGGCATGTTCGCAAAAATGGCGAGAGAGCAAGGGTCTCTAGAGCTGGAGAATCCAGATCAAGAGATTTCAGAGCAAACATCTCCAGAACAAGAAACAACTCAAGAAAAACAGAGTCCAGAGGAAGCACCGCTAGAGAAAACAGGTGAAGAACAAACAAATTCACCACAAACATCTCCTGAGCAAATAACTTCAGCACAGGAAGTTACACAAGAAGTTGTTTCACAAGAAGAAACATCTACTGCACTATCGAGTTCTGATCATGAGATACCAGAACAATCAGCTACTCAGAATGTGACTCCAGAACAAACTACCATAGAAGAAGCTACTCCAGAACAATTAGAAGCAGTACAAACATTTCTGGAGCAATCAGCTTCTGAAGATATTACTCCAGAGCCAACCTGTCCAGAACAAGCAGACCAGGATCTTATAACTTCAGAACAAATGACTCCAGCTGAAATGACACCAGAAAACACCAGTCAATGAGTCTTAATCATAAAAAAATTTCAAGAGAGGTGCAACGATGATGTGGGATAAAGTTGAACCCTTTAGACTTTTTATCTCTGAAATGCGTTGTTGCTTTTCTTCATGTATCTACATTATAATGTAAGATTTAACTTAGTGTGACTGTAGTTTTGCCAGATCATCCAATAAAATAGTACTTAATCAGTTGCTATGTTGTGGTGGATAATTGAATAATGAATAATTAATTCATCCGCAGCATTTTGTGTCTCAAAACATCATAAACTTCATGATAACTCAGTGTGTCCCACTCTTTTTGCACAGACATTGCAGTCCTATAATGCATTTAAATATTACATATAAAATTGAGCATGTGTATAAAATGTATCATGTTCATAAATAAATCATGTTTGAGTGATTTAAACATTTTAACTGAGCAAGTAAAACTATTTAATTATTTGAGGTCTCCTGGATTTCTTGTTTGCCAAATATAACTGTAAGATGTTGCATTTTTATGCATTGAATTTCAGCCTTTCATCAATTCATGAGCCCAGTTTGGGAAACCCTGTACTAATACATATGTGACCCTGGACCACAAAACCAGTCTTAAGTCACTGGGGTATATTTGTAGCAATAGCCAACAATACATTGCATGGGTCAAAATGATAGATTTTTATTTTTTGCCAAAAAAATGTTCCATGAAGATATTTTGTAAATTTCCTACTGTAAATATATAAAAATTTAATTTTTGATTAGTAATATGCATTGCTAAGAACTTAATTTGGACAACTTTAAAGATGATTTTCTCAATATTTTATTTTTTTGCACCCTTAGTTTCCAGATGTTCAAATAGTTGTATCTTGGCCAAATATTGTCCTATCCTAACAAACCATACATCAATGGAAAGCTTCAGCTTTCAGATGATGTATAAATGTACATTTCAGAAAATTGACCCTTATGACTGGGATATGATATGTGTTCAGGAACAGTCTGGATCAATGTCATTACATCATAAGATATTATTTTAAGGGGATTCCCTTGTGTTTGTCTGCTGTTTCCCAGCATATCTACAGTGTCCTCATGTAACCATGCTTGTCATTGAGTGGGGACACAGATACATAGATAATTTAAACACCATCCACTAGATGGATTAATGAGAGATCACTGATAAAAAGATACAATAATAGGTGGTCAAGTCTCATGTAACTTTTCCAAACATCCTACTTTTATTCAGCAAAATATATGGGCTACTTTTTCTTTCTCTCTCAGTGTATCCTCCTTTGAAACACTTAAATCTTTGACTAATTGGTTAAGTAACCAGATAATAAGAAAATAGCATATGTAATGCTTGTTTATGGTATAAAATGTTTTAAAAGGCTCGCAAACAGGTATTGCAGCATCCCCAGGGGAAGAACATTGGGAGTATTACATAGAAAGTCATGCAGGACCAGCGCACCTCCATCATTGATGCAGAAGAGGTGAGAGAGGAACATCACTCCACTCACTGCTGCGCAACTACTTTAACCTTCTGTTCCTCTGCTGCAATATCACAAAGGCACCTGCTTTTTCATTTTTACACAAGAAAACAGGTTTTTCTACGCCTTTTAAGACGTTTGGGAAATGCGGAAGTCCAGATGAGTCGCGTCTCTGTGGTTTAGTTGAGTGTGTGGGCAGAGGAGATCGTCTTCCGATCTGGATTGAACTGAATCCATTAAACATGACCATATCGACATGGGAGGATAAAGTCACAACGCCTCTTTGACTTGTTTTAATTAGTAGAAAAAAATTGCGAGAAATAGAATCTGGACATATTCACTCGACGTTGAAAGTCATATTAACCTTATGAATACAATCAAACGCGTTATTTTACGTTGAAAAAAAAAAAAACGTAAACAATGGGAAATTAGCGTCGCCTGACAACTTTGATAATATTTCACATTCGCCAAAAGGAGGGTTTTTTTTTGTTATCTTCCAGAAACATTAACTTTGGATTTCCACAATGGCAATAAACACAGATACGGAGTTTGCGAAATCGAATCTGGGGGAGAGCGGCGGAACGCAACCAGCCGAGACCGAGAAACTCCTCGTGACCACCGAGCCCACCGGGGTAAAGACCTCCAGCTCCTTCACGGTCAGTGTCGGGGATGACAAGGCTCTCGACGGGGATCAGAACGGCCACAGTCTGCCGCTGAGATCCGGATCAGCGGGGCAGCTCGGGTCGGCTCCTCTCTCTCAGTCCAGAGTGAGCCTGAGCCGCACTTCATCGACCGGTAATGCCGCCCAAGAGCAGCAGAAACCCAAAGACTACCTCATACTGGTCATTTTGTCCTGCTTTTGTCCCGTGTGGCCACTAAGCATCGTTGCATTGGTCTATTCAATTATGGTGAGTGTCAATAAGTTATAATTGAAATAATTAAAGTCTGGGTGTTATTTCCTAATTCAGACCAGCAGTCCCACATTGTACTGTAAATATTTCTGTATGGCACAAAATTGTGCTGAAAGTACTTGAACAAACCACACAAGCATCTTTCGAGTCAATAAACAGTGTCTATCTGTTGTATGGCAAGCCGCTTACAGGTAGGCTATTCCTTAAAACTACTGTTACTAGTAGGCTACTTTAAAGTTGAATTCACTAGGAAGTCTGTAGTCACGAGTAGACTATCTTTTTTCAAAATTTCTGGTAACAGTAATTTGTTCCTGCATCTGTTAGTCACTTATTCAGTACTAATTTAACTACTTGTGCAAACAGTTACAACATTTTCCAGTTTTCTTAGTACAAACTAATAGTACTTCATTAGAGACTAGTGTGTATTCTATTTGTTAAAACTAGTAATTTATATATGGTAAAAGGCAATCACAGCTAGTGAGCTAAATAGTGTCTTAAAAATACTATCCAGGTACTAATAGTGAAATAGATACTGGGATAGTTTAAGAAATAGAAATGTTAATAGTAATGTTAAAAATGTTAATAAATGATGTCTGAATCACAGACCACCATAGAATTCAATGCATTCTGTACCAATAACAATGGAACAAGTTACTTGTTATATACTTGGGATACTTACTAGCAAGGGAATAAGTACTAGTATGTAATGAATAAGTACAGTAAAAGTGAAAACAATAGTAGTCACTATATTGATACTGTATATGATACTAGTCACTAATAGTTGGATTACTTATTGGCATTTAAAACAATGTAATAAATGAGATTAATTTTTAATAGTACTAGTTTAGTTTTAAATTAATACTAGTGAGCATAATTGCTAAAATGACTTGCCATACTCTTGCAAATCATATGCAAAAGCACAGGAGCTGCATTGAGAGAGCAGAGCACAGATCTACTGACAGGTGTGATTTACAGCCCTGCATATGCTGGCGGTAAATGGACCTGACTGAGTGCTGGGGAGCTATTCGCCAGAAAATTGGTGCAGACTACGTTGCATTGGTCTATTCAATTATGGTGAGTATCAATAAGTTATAATTGAAATAATTCAAGTCTGGGTGTTGTTTCCTAATTCAGACCAGCAGTCCCACATTGTATGGTAAATATTTCTGTACGGCACGAAATTGTGCTGAAAGTACTTGAACAAACAAGACAAACCTCTTTCATGTCAATAAACAGTGTCTATCTGTTGTATGGCAAGCCGCTTACAGGTAGGCTATTCCTTAAAACTACTGTTACTAGTAGGCTACTTTAAAGTTGAATTCACTAGGAAGTCTGTAGTCACGAGTAGACTATCTTTTTTCAAAATTTCTGGTAACAGTAATTTGTTCCTGCATCTGTTAGTCACTTATTCAGTACTAATTTAACTACTTGTGCAAACAGTTACAACATTTTCCAGTTTTCTTAGTACAAACTAATAGTACTTCATTAGAGACTAGTGTGTATTCTATTTGTTAAAACTAGTAATTTATATATGGTAAAAGGCAATCACAGCTAGTGAGCTAAATAGTGTCTTAAAAATACTATCCAGGTACTAATAGTGAAATAGATACTGGGATAGTTTAAGAAATAGAAATGTTAATAGTAATGTTAAAAATGTTAATAAATGATGTCTGAATCACAGACCACCATAGAATTCAATGCATTCTGTACCAATAACAATGGAACAAGTTACTTGTTATATACTTGGGATACTTACTAGCAAGGGAATAAGTACTAGTATGTAATGAATAAGTACAGTAAAAGTGAAAACAATAGTAGTCACTATATTGATACTGTATATGATACTAGTCACTAATAGTTGGATTACTTATTGGCATTTAAAACAATGTAATAAATGAGATTAATTTTTAATAGTACTAGTTTAGTTTTAAATTAATACTAGTGAGCATAATTGCTAAAATGACTTGCCATACTCTTGCAAATCATATGCAAAAGCACAGGAGCTGCATTGAGAGAGCAGAGCACAGATCTACTGACAGGTGTGATTTACAGCCCTGCATATGCTGGCGGTAAATGGACCTGACTGAGTGCTGGGGAGCTATTCGCCAGAAAATTGGTGCAGACTATCTCCACCGCGCACCAAGCACCTATACAGCACAAACTCTAGGGACTGTGGAGCAAAACAGTCAATTAGAAAGCATAAATATGGTGCAAAGTGTTTCCAAAGCATAGATACAAATATAATTATTTATCCCAAAAACATACCAAATAACGTCTTTATTTCCATCCACATAACTTAGAGGTTCAGAGAGTAAGAGTGCACATATGTTGGGTGTGGTACCATTTATCTGTATTTAATGAAGATGTACAAGACATGGCGTTCATGATATGTGACCCTGGACCACAAAGCCAGTAGTAAGGGTCTGCTATTTTTTGGCTATTGCTACGAATATACCCCAGCGACTTAAGACTGGTTTTGTGGTCCGCACTGGCAGCTCATTACACAGGACATTATCCAATAATTTTATGGACATTCCTGTTAACTATAAAACACAACTCAATGCAGTGTAAAATACTGGTAAAAATTAGTGCTGTCAAACGATTAATGGCGATTAAATCACATCCAAAATAAAGGTTTTTGTTTACATAATATATGTGTATACTGCGTATATTTATTATGTATATATAAAGACACGCATACAGTATATATTTTGAAAATATTTCCATGTATATATTTATATTAATATAATTGATATTATAAATACATATTTTAAATGTATAAACATAACATATTTTTCTTAAATATATGCATGTGCATGTATTTATATATACATAATAAATATACAAAGTACACACATATATTATGTAAACAAAAACTTTTATTTTGGATGTGATTAATAGCAATTAATCATTTGACAGCACTAGTAAAAATACTGGTACTGGAAAATTCCTAATACAGTACATTGTCCCCTATTTTTTACTGATTTTTAGAGTGTACTATTAACTAAGGATTTCTGAGATGAGCACAACAAAAATAGACACAACACAGTTGTCTGAATTTGAATTTGAAATCGCACCGCACATTTTCAATAATGTGGCTTCACCAATATTCGATATTGCTCAATTTCAACATCCCTCAAGACAAAAAACAAAATCACGAAACCAAAGGGTATTAAAACACTTTCAAAATAAGAGCACAAAGATGAAAAAAGACAAAATAAGATAAAGCGCATCCCAAATTGTGTACTTATTCTATGCCGTTCACACTGACAATGACAAAAAGAAAAAGTTCACTTTAAATAACCGGATGATCATGAGCATCCACTGGTCACAACAGGAAGTCTAAAAAAACAACGAAAAAAAAAAGAAGAAAAAACGGGATGCTACAGAAAGATTTAGTTTTTGTGTTGGGAAGGCTATATGAAAATTCCCACTAGGACGATTCCAGATGCATGCTCCAATAGCCACAGACATGGAAACAGTTCCTCTCAGCTGAGATCTAGAAAGCAATTGTAACCGACGACATTCTAGCAAGGTTTTGTACTGTAGGCATGCATCAGAAACTCTGAAATCAATGAGCTTACAGAGGCAGTACAGTGGCAAATAAGAGGTTGTGGTACGCTGGAGCTCATGCAAGCTGAAAGGAGTCATTTGGCTTGGCATGGGGAGGGGGGTGGATTTTATTGGCCAATCTCAGTGCAGTGGAAGGACCAGTAAAGCAGTTACTGCATACGTTACACCAGCTTCTGCTGGTGAAATATGGCAAGCAGAGATGCTGAATGGCTTTGTTTCTGTGTCCATTACACTATAACAGGAATTTGAGACTACGATGGGCTGCCATTTTCTGCTTCTCCAGCTTTACAAAAATATACCCCAGCGACTTAAGACTGGTTTTGTGGTCCAGGGTCACATTTGTCTAGAAAGAAACTATTTAGCACGATCCTGCGTTTTATAGATGTAGGGCGGCATTTCTTTTTTTGTCCCTCTCGAAAAGATACCCTTGTTAGCAGATAACAGTATGCACTGTTTTTCTAATCAGAGACGAGTGCTTTTGTTCACTTTTTCATACTGAAAGAACAGCGACTCAGCAGCGCATAACCTCAGCAGGATACAAATGAGACTTTCCAGCCGAGTCACAGGAGAGCAGCTTTCAAACACATCATTTCAGTAAATTTAATAAGATACAGTCAAATTCAGCCTTAAGTGAATTTTGAACCATTGTGTGCTTGGTGCTCATTACAACTTTCTAAGTGTTTCAGTGGGACATGCTCTATTGGAGACACACAAATTAGAGCATTAAAATCTCAACAGTGGAAAGGCGCCATACAAATGTGTTCCGGTTTCTTGTAAAGAGCAAAATCCTATATAGATTTACAGTACAGATTACAGAATGATCCCTGCTGTGCCCCTATCAAAAGCCATCCCGCTCTACGCCCTTCACAGAGCCTTTGTGTTAAGACAGATTGAATAATTAAGAGTCCTAGACGCTCCTCATGAACCTGATCTAGGTCAAGTTTTTGAGGCTGCATTGAAAGCTACCAATATTCTACTGCAAACACCTGTACTTCTGACCACACTCATGCAAATAGTGTCTCCCAGTCTCGTTTGTCCACACAAATAACCCTTTTATCCACCATGCCAACAGAGTGACAGCTGAAACCATAGCTACCTGACAATTCAACAGAGGGCAAGACAGATCAATTTAGCCTTCTAACCTGCTGTAAGGACCCCTCTGCATCATGTTGGGTCATAATTCTTAACCCTTTTGGTCAGTCAAAAATACATTTTCTATTAGAATTTGAATCATAACTCTTATGTGGGTAAGGCTTAAACTAGAACTGCATTCAAACTAATTCTAAAGACAATTTTTGGATGTAACACTATTGCATATTGCAAATATGCTGTATAAAATTCAGAATTTTCATTATTTTTTTATTATAAACCTTATGTAAATCTAAAACAGCTACAAAACAACAACAAGCCACTTAGAAGAGTGAGTGAGACACAGAGGCATGTTATTATATATCTTGTATGGTAAGTTTAAAACATTAACATTTGACATTTCAAACGTGGAAATTATGCAATTAAATATAAAACAATATTTATGATATAGTATTTTACATTAATGCTACATTTTAAAAAATAAATCCGTAAAATATACAGTGGGTACGGAAAGTATTCAGACCCCCTTCAATTTTTCACTCTTTGTTATATTGCAGCCATTTGCTAAAGTCATTTAAGTTAATTTTTTTTCCTCATTAATGTACACACAGCACCCCATATTGACAGAAAAACACAGAATCGTTGACATTTTTGCAGATTTATTAAAAAAGAAAAACTGAAATATCACATGGTCCTAAGTATTCAGACCCTTTGCTCAGTATTTAGTAGAAGCACCCTTTTGATCTAATACAGCCATGAGTCTTTTTGGGAAAGATGCAACAAGTTTTTCACACCTGGATTTGGGGATCCTCTGCCATTCCTCCTTGCAGATCCTCTCCAGTTCTGTCAGGTTGGATGGTAAACGTTGGTGGACAGCCATTTTTAGGTCTCTCCAGAGATGCTCAATTGGGTTTAAGTCAGGGCTCTGGCTGGGCCATTCAAGAACAGTCACAGAGTTGTTGTAAAGCCACTCCTTCGTTATTTTAGCTGTGTGATTAGGGTCATTGTCTTGTTGGAAGGTAAACCTTCAGCCAAGTCTGAGGTCCTGAGCACTCTGGAGAAGGTTTTCGTCCAGGATATCCCTGTACTTGGCCGCATTCATCTTTCCCTCGATTGCAACCAGTCGTCCTGTCCCTGCAGCTGAAAAACACCCACACAGCATGATGCTGCCACCACCATGCTTCACTGTTGGGACTGTACTGGACAGGTGATGAGCAGTGCCTGGTTTTCTCCACACATACCGCTTAGAATTAAGGCCAAAAAGGTCTATCTTGGTCTCATCAGACCAGAGAATCTTATTTATCACCATCTTGGAGTCCTTCAGGTGTTTTTTAGCAAACTTTCATGTGTCTTGCACTGAGGAGAGGCTCCCGTCGGGCCACTCTGCCATAAAGCCCCAACTGGTGGAGGGCTGCAGTGATGGTCGACTTTCTACAACTTTCTCCCATCTCCC